>NW_019174557.1:0-203658 GCF_002260705.1 Seriola dumerili | reverse complement strand
TGTGTGTGTGTGTGTGTGTGTGTGTGTGTGTTGCAAAAGCCTGTGAGTGAGTTGTTGTATGTGTCACTGCACATATATGTGCACAGACACGAACGAATCTCAGCTCAGATATGCCCATGCACACAGTGAGTGTGTTTTAAAAGCACCAGTGTTTCTCATAAATGCACACGGTGAATCTTTGGGTTTGTACTCATGTCTAATGTGTGTGTTTGCGCACTCGTGTGTGTGTGTTTGTGCACTGGCGTGTTGAAGACTTTATTGAGGCTTTTGCACAAATTGCAATGGGGTTGTGTGTGAGTGCTCTTTCCCATACTCACACACCCCTCTTCTTCAGTCTGTTTCAGCCTGTCTGGTTTCCACTCTGTCATTCCCTCTATGTCTGTATCGTCTCTGGCTTTCAAGCCCAGCTCAACTGGCTGATAAAATCTGAGCATGTTCCGCCTGCCCAGTGTTTCCTCAGTATCACATTCTCTCTTTGTTTTCCTCTCTACCACTCTCCAAGGCCATGGAGTGTGTGTCTATGTACGTGTCCACGTGCATGTGTGTGCGTGCATATGTTTGTCTCTCTGTGTGAGTGTGTGTGTGTGTGTGTGTGTGTGTGTGTGTGTGCGCCCATACCACATAATTGGTCTTGATATCAAAGCCTCATATCTCCAGAGGGTCTCACAAGGCTTCTCAGGCAACCTAGAGAGGACCTGATATCGCTGCATTTCCCAGATTATCTCCCCATTGGGATACACTGGGTTGAAGGGGAAACGAAGCCGTGGCCATGAAAGTTACGCTTAATCTGTTTTAGCGATATACTGGCCTCAGTTCAATGACTCACTCCGTTTTATCAGGTTTTCAAGTGAAGCGCTTCTATTTCAAAATGGCTCCGGAGCATTCTTTGTTTTAACTTCCATTTTAGTTCGTTGGTTTGACTTTTGTTCATTATTGAATTAAGAAAATGTACATATGATTCCAGGTTTAATTGCTTTATTAGGCTGACTCTTTTGGCACAAGTCCCCTCCACTGCTTTCTACATGTGATTTCCTGAAAGTCAGGATCAGTTCCATTGTGTCTGTTAAAGCAGCCGTGTTGGCTATAGCTAGGGTGTGGTAAGGCTGAGTGTACATTAAAGTGTCACCGGGGAGAGTTATATCAGGACAACATGAAGCATTTGAAGGTTTGGGCTGTTCGGTGCTGCACGGGGAGAGAGCTGCGAGCCAAAATGGTGGAATGCCTGCAAGTTAGAACGATCTACTGACATAAAAGTGACTTGATGGCTTCTACGGAGATGCTTCTCAATGCATTCCTTGTCCCTTACTGATACTTGAGTGCTTCATAGACCGAATACCTTTCAGCGCACTCTCTCTTCTCTCTCTCTCTCTCTCTCTCTCTCTCTCTCTCTCTCTCTCTTATTCTCTCTATCCGTCTCACACACATGCATTCAGGCACTTATGTGTGGACACTCTGAAGAATGTGTAGGCAGCGCACACGGGCACACAAACTCTGTTTTGCTACCCCTGCCACAGCTACCATGTTAGAAAATTACTTCTGGACTTCAAACAGACTTTCCCCTGACACCTCTATACCGCCTCGCCCACCTTGTCACCTTGTTTGCCCTTCTGCTTTTCTTTCTCTCTCCTCTCCCCTTCTCTATTGCTCTGCCTTTTTTCTCTGCCTTCCCATCCCTCTTGAAGAAGTCCCTCAACACAAAGGAAAACCACTTTGACAAGAAAGACAAGGGTAGGGAGTTGTTCCCCCTTCTCTTCCGCTCCCTCTCTCTCCCTTGCTTTTGAAAGTGTTAAATAACAACATGGTTTATTTATTATTCTCCAATCTGTCACTCTCTTGATATCCCCAATTTTGTCACTCCAATTCCATTTTTTTCCTGCAATCTTTTCATTCCTCAAATTGCTTCTCACTCCCTACTTCTCACCCTCATTGTCACTTACTTTCTCCCTCACCATCTGTTTCAGTTTTCATGGCCCTTTCCTGTTTTTCCATTCAATTCTTTCTTTCCCTAGCTCAGAGGAAAGGTGGGGTTGAGCCTTGAAGGCAGGGACTTATGTGGTACAGTATATATTTTATATGAAGACCCCCTCTTGACCAAGTGTGCCAGGGCTGAAGGTTGTAGAGGCATCCCTAGTCTCAAGATTAAGCCCCAGCCTTCAATGGCCCCAAGGATCCTAGGTGCACTATCTTTGTAAACACACAACTATGCACCAGCCCGGTGTGCACACACACCAATGAATAGACATGCATGCATGCATGAAAATGCATGCTTGCTCATGCATGTATGCTCACACACTCTCTCGCCCATGCACAGAAACACACACTCTTGCTCATCAGTTCCCGAGCTTGGTCAACTTCTTCTGGCAGCCTGTCTCTTTGGAACTGAGTCTCAGTCTTCAAAGCACCAGGCTAGTGTTCTAGTGTGTGAATGCATCTGTGTCTATATGCCCGCCTGTGTGTGCACATGTGAAAATGTGTACATCTATAGATGTTTGCCTTTGTATGTGTGTATGTGCGTCGGCAAGCGTGCACCCGCATGTTTGAACCATTCACATGGGAGACTGTAAAGAAACCTCTGAAGTTCGTTCCCTTTGACACAGAATTATAGAAAAGCTCTTGAATCAGTGACTGCAATCTAGTGCTGACCATGTGCTATAGTGCAGGGGTGTGTAAAGTAGTGAAGAATGCAATATAGACTGGCACTTTTTTTCAGGTATACCTGGTATACTTTATCTGTCTTCTCCATTTGAGTCTAATCCATCTCTGTAAGCACAGAAGGAGAAGAAGAGAGAGGCAGAACACATAATGATAGAGACATAGACAAATAAATTCTCTAAACCTACATAAATCTTCCATTTTTTATCATTATTCCAGCCCAGCGACTCTAGATAAGTACAAAAACAATATTATCTGGTAAAACGAAGTTTTGCTCCAAGTCTGTATTGTGTGTTTTGTGTGTGTAATGTCTTGTAGAAGTGGACTCACCAGGATATTAACAATTATATCTTGTTATTATATCTATCTCTGACTTTTTCTGTCAGTATCTGTGTACTTGTCTTCTTCCTCTGTTAACTATCCTGCTTCCCACTGAATGAGGTCATATCTGGAAATGTCCTACTTAATATTTGTGTGTGTGTGTGTGTGTGTGTGTGTGTGTGTGTGTGTGTGTGTGTGCTGCCACCCTCATATAGTCACCACGGTTACAGGAGATGCCCTGCGGCACCCTAGGGGCCCAACTGTCACCCTTGCTCAGTGCGGTAATTAGGGCCCACACACATGCATGCATATGTACACATAAACACACACTCTCTCACACACACACACACACACACACACACACATACTCAAAGATAGATGCATATATTGAGAGAGGACATAGGAGTGAAGGTGCACTTAAAAACATACAAATTCTGGCATATGTGACAGAAATGAACATAAATGTTTGTCACATGATTTTTTTTGTCCCTCACACATAGCCGCATTCTCCTCCATCCACCCACTCACACACCAATATACCTTCACCCTGACTGACAACTGTTGTTCTTCTGAAACCTCTGTATTTCCACATGTCAAAGTCTCCACTTTCTGACCCTTTTCTCCTGTCGCCACAGCTCTGCTGACCTTAGTTATCATGCTTCACCGAGCACCTAAGCTACATGGCTGCCTGAGAACGGTTTGAGAATGGTCTAGACACCACACACCCGCTCTATTTCTTTCTCTCTCTCCCACATACACATACAAAGTCTGACACATCCAGAGACTAACATGTGAGTCAGTGCCTCAGACACGCTCGCATATAGACAGTGACTGACTTCTTGCCTGACTTGATACTTAGACATTGACATTGAAGTGCAGACCAGGACAGAAGAGAACAGCCCTCCTCCTCATGTACATGCACATACATGCCTGCACACAACAGCATGCATTTTTTTGCGCATCATGAGGTGAGACTGACTAAATCGTACAAGACAGTGTCTCGGTTTGGTGTGGCTATGTCGTCTTGATGGTGATGGTGTCTTACACGCTCCTTTGCTTTTCACCAACCAGGAGAGACAGCTCAGCTGTCTGAAATGCTACTAGTCTTTTAGCTTTTAGGAGGATTTGGAGTTTGTGCAAGCAGGTGGTCTTGGATTAAACTGTGGTGGAAGAGGTGTCACATAGAGAAATGCACACACATACACACAGATGTAAGGCAGGGAGAAACACAGGGATGCCAGCAGAGGAATGTTGCTAGGTGGAATCAGGAGGAAGACTCCCTGAGTGTGTCCTGGAATCGGACGATGTGGAAGTTGCCATGGTTACCAGTGGAAGAGGAGAGGGGAGGAGAGGAGAGATGGCGGAGCTCAAAAACTGTACTTGGCTGTCAGCCTGCGAGCAAGATAGAGGGCATAAAGTGTTTGTGTGCATTATTTGTGAGCCACTGTGTATGATAAGACACAGTATTATTATTAAGCATTTTGTTTCTTGTAAAACAGTTTTTTATCCCAAAAAATAATGTCCTGTGGAAAAAGAATATTATTCAAATATGATTTGCTGTGAACAAAAACTTGCTTTTTAAAATGGTGCTTTTTAAAGGCTGAATTAACATGAATCACATATCCTGCTTCTATCCAGTTAGGATTTACACTCATTTCATTTTAACCTAAAAAAGAAAAAAAAAAACCCATCTCCAGCAGCCATATAGAAGTCGGATTACTCTGTCCTCAGAAAATTAAATTTGGTGTTGACACCCTGACAACGTTCTCCACACATTTCACATTCAATTCATTTTTTTTCAAATCATACGTTCTCTTAACAGTGTCACAGGCATTACACAGGGTGCAAAAAGGGTGCCATTTGCATACAGCTCTGTATGCAGAGAGCAAGTTTGCAACCACCTTATTTTTTAAAACATCTTTTATCCGCTCACGGAAATGTGCCAGTGCGAGCGGGTGATTTTATTGACTCGACTGCAGTTTGTCGGGATTGGAGACGGAAAGCAAATTTTATTTACTGTTCAAGTGCACTTGACTCGAGTGGGTTCAGATCATCTTCCTATCAGTCATTTTCTATCACTGACATCTTTCATGCGTGAGAATGTCAGGTGTACAGTTCATTTGACAGAAGCTACATATTGGACACACAACATTTATATGACGTGCTCAGAAAGAATGGGAGAATTACGGGAGAGAGTGACATCCTCCAGCCAAATATTAATAATGCAGCACATTTCAAAGCTTTTTCCCAATAGGGAAAACAACATTATTTTACCTGTGGCTTGTCTGACAGGCTGTTCGAGAGCTGACAGATACGCAGGGACCTCCGTGAAGTGTATTCGTGTTTGTGTGTCTGTGTGTTTCTGTGTATGTGTGCGGGAGAAAAAGAGCGAGACACATCTGTCATTTCTTATTTTAAGTGTGGTATGGCTGTGCTGGCATAGGATGTGATGCGTCTGCTTCACTATACCCCACAGTAGACATATACACAGATTTACTCACACTCACACCTGTCTGTGTTGCTCCTCTTCTTTTACCTCTGTCAATCACAATCCCTGCATCACTCCTCAATTACTTACTACCTCACAGTTCCTCTGCATCCTTTCATGCTCTCACCCGTTCAACATCCATTCCCATCACTCCATTTGTCCACCTCCAAACAGCCTACTGTATATGTGTGTATAACCACATCAGGGAGCTGAAACGAGGCCAGTAGCGCGAGAATCTCATATGTCTCTGTGTGTGTGTGTGTGTGATTGTGTGTGTGTGTGCGTGTTTATGTGTGTGTATGTGTGTGTGTGTGAGAGAGAGAGAGAGAGGCAGAGTGTATGGGCAGCCTAACAGCTTTTTATCCTGTAGCAAGATACAGTAACTGCGCTCTGTCTGCTGTCAAATGGCTTCCCTGAACTCCTGCAGGACATAAAGAGCCCCGTGAAATCACCTCTCCCTCTCTTCCTTTCTTTAGTTTCACAAACCGTCTTTTATTTTATGTTTTTCCAACTGCTCAACTCCTTCTGCTTAATTTTTCCCAGTTTGGGGATTTCAATTTAATTTCTTTTGAGAATGTGTTACAAGCTCATAAAATCTGTCATTTTTCCTACCATGGGGAATATTTTTAGGCTTATGAGACAAGCAGTTTTACAACACTGGATTCGTTCTGTTTTCATGGATAATTTGGACCGCTGATATAATGTAATTTATGGTGGCAATAATTCTTGTCAAGTTGTGTTTACTGTGATTGTCTGTGGAACTAGATGCTGGCTACACCTTTTTTTTTTTTAGGGAGGGGGGGCGTTTTTTCAACTGAACTGCAGCAAAGTGAAGTAACAGTAAACAGTGGAGGAAACATTTGGGATTTACACAGAAACAATTTCTAAAGGTCACTACATTCTAGACACCACTGAGAATGGACAAAAAAATATTCTTTATTAAAGAAAAGGACGAACACATGATCACAAGAAAAAACACAGTACATATCTGAATATCACTATGCGGTACATCAACTCCTTCACCTTCCCCTCTTTATATTTTAGTTTCAGATGATTTCAGTCAGTGTGGAGCTACGCCGACCCTCCCCACCATTTCCTCCATAGTCTGCCTCATTCTGGGTTTATGTATGAGTCCAGCTGTCAAGAGCAGAAAATGTTTTTCCAGTCTGTTTTCTGCAAGTTACCTCACAGCGTGGGTGAACAAGCAGAGAAAAATAAGATGGTGACATTATGCGCACCATGAGTCCATATTGCATGTTCCGACCAGTGCACAACTCTCCGAAGGAGCTCTACCAGTAGATTTCTCAGTATTCTGAACCATCAATGTTCCTGCTGCTGTAAAAAGAGAAACCAGAAGGTACTCAGTAATGCAGTTCGAAAAGATGTTGCAAAGCAGCGCAGGGATTGTAAGTTCTGTTCTTGAATATTGTAAAATTATTTTTTTTTAAAAAGAGAGAAAAATATCAAGAAAATATCTTAGCCGTGTCCAAAATCCTCTCATGCACTCATTCACTTCTCCCTACACACTAAAAAGGGGCACTCAGTAGTTCACTCTGTTGTAAGTAGTAGTGAAGTAAATTTAAATTCTGGACACTGATAAATCTATGTCATTTTGCATCAAAGTTGTGTAAAGTTGGAAGAAAAATACTGATGAAATACTGATACGTTCTTTGTCAACATATTATGACATGGAAAATACTTAAATTAGCAATATCATTATGTTAAAAGGAAAGATAATTTGGTCTCAATTCTGATTCCTCCAAAACATATTTGTTGTTTTGCAAATAAGCTCAATATAGTGCACTATATGGTAGACAGGGAGAGATTTCGGACACAGCGTGTTTGCTGTTTGATATATGTGTTCAGACTCTATCTGCGTTTTTACAGTTTCGTGATCATAAAGATAATAATAATGATGTTTAATAAGGACTTAAATGGTCAGGTTGTTGTTATTACTGACCATCTTTTTTTTAAAGTATATTTTTTTGGGCTTTTATGCCTTTAATGGACAGCACAGTGGAGAGTGACAGGAAACGGGGAGGCAGAGAGAAGGGGAATGACATGCAGTGAAAGGCCGTCCGATGCGGGATTCGAGCCGGGGCCGACTGCAGCGAGGACTGTAGCCTCTACACATGGGGCGCCTGCTTAAACCACTATGCTACACAACGCCCCATTACTGACCATCTTTCAGCTGAATTGAGAGAGTCAAAGTGAAACTGCAACTTCTGGGTTCTGAAACCTCATTCAAAAAGCGTGTGATATCCATGACAGCAAAGCCTTTTTGAACTGTATGTCCTGTGGCTTGCTTCATGCGACTAAGTACTTAAAAAAAAACAACAAAAAAAACAGTCTCATGTTGTTAATTTAATATTTGTGTATTTTAGTTGCCTTTTAATGAACTCGATTTCCCATAATCTCTAGGCATTCACGGGTGAAACTCGAATGAGTCGAGTGAGTCCAGTACAGCAGGACAGAGTAGAAATTTTTAGAGAACAGAGATTACAACTATAAAATTGGAAAAACGGCTTAAGAAGAGAGCTTTAGAGAAACCAAGTTACAATGACGTAAATACCCCCAGTTAAAATTTTTCATAGGAGCAGTAGATGTGTTAGTAATAGTAAATCTTTTTTGTTAATAGAATTGGATTTGTTAAAATCGTGATGTTGTTAGTTTCTAATAGCATGTGGATGCAGATTTGTCTCTGGAAAGTTAATCCCAGGGACAGGCTGCGTTTTTTGGAAAGACAGATCTAAGTAATACTGAAAGAAAGATTGCACTGAGTTAACATTGTGTCTTCAAATAATGTTGTGTTTACTGAATTACTTATGAAGATAAATGCTAAATCTCTTAGAAATAAGATCTGAGGCAAACCTTGATTTGAGTTATTTAAAAAAAACCATTTGTAACACATGGTCTACATACTAGTTGTTTTTTTTTTAGCGCTTTCAAACATATCTCATGGTCTCTATCAACAAATGAAATTTCCTCAGTTGTCATTAGATTGGTTCTGGTGTCATCACGTGACGCGAGGAAACATTATCAAACTTTGTATGCCCGTGCAGCTTAATAATGAACATTATATTGGTTATAGCTTGGATGGAAGGGCATGTTGGTCGGTATTTGTGGAATGAGCGGTTCAGTCTTGTCCACAGGCCTCCTGTCCCCGAGCAACATGTTGAACCACAAACCCCAAATGTTCCAGTTCTGCTCTGCTTTGTGTGTTTATAGAAGTTTCCGGCAGCACAGTCTACTGCATGTGTATGTTCTTGTTTGTGTGTTTACGGGATTTGACGCCATCCCAGAAAGTTTGTATGTGTTAAGCATGTTCACACAATGTTGTGGCTGACACATGCAGCATTGTGGAATGGTACGACTGCATTCGAATGTTGATTCCAGAGGTCTGTGCCGAGGCTTTGTGCGTCACTCACTCTCAGACACCTCTTTCAACTCGTGAGGATTAGTTCCCAGCTCTCACTTGCTCTGTAATTATATAGTTCTTCAACACATCTGCACTCAAGCACACACACACACACACACACACACACACACACACACACACACACACACAATCGCGCACAACACATACTTACAAATATTTATTCCATTTTACATGTGCATCACAGACACGTGCATGAATGCGCCAGCACATATGCACACACACACACACACACACACACACACACACACACACACACACACACACACACTCCATCAGCCAGCGTCAGCCTCATCAAATCATCAGTCAGTCAGTTATGTTTATATGAGAGATAGAGACAGAGACGGAGTGAAGGGAGGTCTGCCAAACAAAGTGAAAAACATCAGAGACAATAACAACAACAGCACCCACTGCAGCATCGCAGCTTTCTCTTTCCCTGCCTGCTACAGCTCAGCTTTGTTAGTGAATAGTTTTTTTGTGTGTTTGTGTGCGTGTGTTTGTGTGTGTGTGTGTGTGTGTGTGCGTGTTGCACATTGCAGGGAAGAAAGCCAGCAGGCAAGGCGGTATCCAGGCCACTGCCTTGTTTTGATGTGGCCATGCTAATTAAAAAAAAGGAGCTTTTCTGCCAACACCAAGAAAAACATGCAAGAAAACTATAGAGCCATTTTGGTATTTGAAAGTGTGGGATACAAGCTATAGGTTGTAAATGGGTGTGTGTGAGTGTGTGTGTGTAAGGGTTGCATGTGCATGTTCTGCATCTACATTCGTCATGGGTCAGGATGCAGAGAGGATGTGAATTGGGAATTTCTGCTGAGGTTTTTAATGTTTTTGTCAGGCTTCTGGATAAACACATTGGCAGTGAAGGAACGAGGGTAACAAAAAAAATAAATAAAAAGAGAAGAAGCTGGAGGTACTGGGGGACATAAGGGAGTCTTTTTTGGATCTGACTCAGACTACTGGCTCAGACAGAACAGTGACGTCAGCACAGGCTTTACTAAGGATGGAGGGATTGAGGGAGAAACAGAGGGAGGCTAGAGATGACGCCCTGAGGGAGGCAGGGATGAGAAAGATATTAAGGAGGGAGAGAAGACAGGCAGAGGGAAAAAGAAGGCAGCAATAAGAGGCCTACCACATATATCTGGGTGTGACTTCGAAAACTGCAGCTAAGTGGGTTTAAGATAGATAAACAGACTGAAAAAAAACAGACAGTGGGAATGAGAGACAAAGAAAGAGGAACAGAGAGGAATAATTCCTTGGTTGGAAGGATGAAGACAAAGGCTGAGAAAGAAATTGGTTTATTATCTTGGCTTAGAGAGTATGGGGAGAGGAAAAAGAAAGGTAGCGCGGGCAAAAATAGACAGAGAAAGAAGGAGTGATAGCGGAGAGATAGAGTGCGCAAGGGATTATGTCAAATCTTTGCTCTATACCCTCTATTTAAAATACCAGTCAATAACCTTCAGTGTTTTATGACTCAGCCGTGAAAGACCCGAGAATGAAGCCTTTTTTTGCAGTATCATAAAGCAGAAATAAACACACACACACACACACACACACACACACACACACNTTTTGCAGCCTTGTGCAGCAGTACTCGCACAAATACAAAAACAAATAAAAACACACACACACACACACACACACACACCCACACACACACACACACACACACACACACACACACACACACACACACACACACACACAGCTTGTGCAAGACCTAAACTTTCTCCCTTTTTGCTCTCTTCAAAGACATCTGCATATTTTTTTTCTACACTGCCTGTTCCCTGCATCGAGTTTTTTTTTTTTTTTTTTTTATGTATTGTTTTTCAGTTATTTATGCGTTTTGTTGACTTTATACAATGACTTTTAGATGTCATTTGGTTTCACTGCCCAAATCACAAGCATCTTTTTTTTTTTTTTTTTTTTTTTTTTTTTGGGACAGGTGGATTTTTTTTCCCTTCTGCCTTAGGAACGAGACTTTATTTTTTCTTCACAAAGCCCCTGGAGTTTCTCAGTGTTACCAGAGTTCAGGTTTCTTCTCCTTAAAGTTTGTGTGTGTGGAAATAATTAATCCTACACTTGCACCTGTGGCAGCACTTCTTCTGGGTCCAAAATTCATAAGTGAAACAGGTCGCTCTAAACGCTTGTCTTCATCTGCCAGCGTGATGTCATCATAACTAGTGGAAGCTTTTTTGCACCACCATTAAACGGGGCTTCGCGTCCTGATTCACCACTGTGGGCCAGCCAGTCGTGTCCGTCGGTGGGTGTTGTGAGCAAAGTTGTGGCGCCCTGTCAGTTTTGTGTCCCCACCCCACCCACCCACCAGTCCACAACTTGCACTGATGACAGGTGACCGATGATGAAGGCACCGGGGCAAGAAATTAAAACGCACAGAGGCGAGAAAAAAGAGGGGGGGGGGGGGGGGTGCGAGAGAGGAGAGAAGACTGGCGGGTATTGTTATTAGAATATGACAGACATCACAACACATACAGTTTTAAACCTTTTAAACTCCAGTTACCCCTCACTTGACCACAGGCACACTGGTCAACAATAGACACCGCTATATGTCACAGTAGGTAGTTCTCTGTAGCATACATTATGTCTGTGTGTTATATCTGAATATTGAATAAAAATTAAATTAGCTCTCATGCATATTTCATTATGCAAATTGTTGAATGTGATACTGAAAGAAAAGAGACTTGAGGGGTTTGGCATGCCCATTAAAAATATCTCAATGGAAGAATCAGAATGTTTTTAATATAAATGTCGCCTGTTTGACAGGTGCGCAGAGAGGGAAGGAGGGAGAGACAGAACAGTTGTACTAATTGAAAGGAAATATTCAGATGAGCGGAGAAGTGGCTCATCAGCCTTCTTAAAATAAGCCTTTTCTCCTCATGTGTCCTTTGTCCCTGTTCTCGCACATAATATATTCTTCATTCAGGTTATTTCAGTAATTTATTTAAACCTGGGAACGCCATTGAGATAAAGTGGCACTTCAGGGTGGGGTAGCATTTTATGTTATTACATGCATCTATCATGATAATATATGGGATTCCAACTGTCCTGCCAACAAATCATCTTTGGTTGCGAGGCGCCGTCTTGGTGTGTTTAATTACAGACACTTCCACATAAATGTCACGCATGCATTTTTATAACTGCACACATACATGCATGCAAACACAAACCCTCAGAGGCACAGAGCGCCTATACACACACGCAGTGGTGCCTCACGTTACCTGTGTTAATAAGAGTGAGAAATACTTACTTTTTGTGTGTCAGAGGAGAAGGCCCCTGTGATAATTAGAATTAATTATGTGGAGTCTGGGCCAAAATACTCTTAAAGCCATAGGTTGTTGTTCTCACTGCACACACACACACGCACACACACACACGCACGTCCACACACACACACACACACGCACACTCACGCACACACACACACACACGCACACACACACACACACACACACACGCACACTCACACACACACACACACACACACACACACACACACACACACACACACACTCACACACACACATAAACATCAGAAGTGTCCTTGTGCAACAGCTCTTCAGTAGCCACTGTGGATCACCTTGTGTACAGCTGAACTCAATGATTCTATTAGTATAATGTTCACTCCAGGTGTACCAGTAAGGACATATTGTCTGCTCTCTCTAAAGGGTCCTTAAACACAGATGACTCTTGAGTGCTGGGGTGAATGCAGTGAATTATATGAGTGGATGTTACACATCTATGTAACAGGATGGACGTGTTCAACTAATATATGTGCTTCTTCACCCATCTAACCCCATGCAGATGCAACAATCGTACCCAGTGTGCAGTGGTGGCCGGGCCTGACGTCTTCCCTGACCCCTGCCCTGGCACATACAAATACCTTGAAGTCCAGTATGAGTGTGTTCCTTACAGTAAGTAACTCTACTTTTTTATTATTTCAACATTTTTTTTACAACAACATTCTTATCTCTATAACGGCAATACTATTATACACACACTATTACATACATTACACGTTATTATCAGTCAAATATGAATTTCTTTAAAATGATCCAAATCTAAGCTCTTGATACATATTTGTTTTCTAAACTTAGATTGTGAAAAGCTTGCAGTTTCTCATAATGATGTGTGAGCTGCAACATGCAGTTTTAATCAAAAAGGAACATCAGTTGTTTGGGTGCCAGGGTGAGTTCATAAGGGAAGCTGTGATGACACAGCTCTCTGGGAAAGTCTGGGGGAGGATGCACGAGAGAGAAGGACGGGCTCAAATGATGACAGATGGTGATATGACCTTTGACCATGTGATAACAGACTGGGAGGTCGTATTCACTGAAGTGAAACATTCATGGGACATGGTTGTAAAATATCCCAAAAACTGTGAAACCTCTTCTTTTTTTTTTTTTTTCACTAGTATAGCCCCCCCCCCCAAAAAAAAATCTGGGTTATAGCTCACTGCATTATAAAAACAGTTGGAGATGTGGTTTAAAGACATTTATTTGTCCTTCATGTTTATTTCACACTACATTTTAGCCTAGAGGGTTTGTCCGAAGGCAAAGCAAAAATGCAATTCTGTTTTATGAAATTGCTGAATCTCAAGTGATTCTCCTCGTGCCTCCTCTTATGAGTTACTTTACCATCACAAGAGGCATTGAAAACAAATTTGTTCACACGGCAATTATGTTATCATTCGTGTCGGGCTGGAAAACCTCACCGTTAGGCAACCAAGCAGGTGAAAACTCAATTGTGATAAAAAAAATTAAAATAAAAAATAATAATAATGCTATATGCCAAAATTGTATTACATACAAAATGCAATGAAAGAGGACACATTACTCAATACATAAAGAGTACAGGCACTGAAGTGAGTACAATTTTCAGATGGAAATAAATGATTCTGTTATAAGTACAAAGTTGAATACTATACTGAATATGTCCTACTACTCCATATCACATGACCTTGACACAGGTTTGTAAAGCTCACATAAACGTTGATTCAAGAAGTAGTGCATGTGTTGTGAAATGAAAATCTGTCCGTTGTTGTACACTTGCAGTACTGCATGTTTTACTGTACATGTTTTGTTCACTGTAAACCTCTCTGTGGTGGAACGTATAAGTCATAGAAGACAGGGTGACATGAACAGTTGGAGTTGAGGTATAGTTAGGATTTATTTACGGTAAAGAAACATTTAATCTTGTCTGCAAGTCTTACTTTTGCCCAAAATAGTTATAGAAAATAGAAATAAACTTAGTCTGAGCTTTGCTTGTTTTGAATGCATGCATGTGAATGCAAGTGAAACAACCTTGTTTTGAGTTGTTGTCAGCAGCAGAATTCGTTTCATGTTTTTTATTAACTTTTGAGTTAGAAAATTCAACTTTTTTCAAAAAGTTCAAATATTTTGAACTTTAGGTTTTATGCATATTTCCTCCTAAAGTACTGCATAAATCACTGACACACATTTTGATTCTTTTGTCTAACACTGTCTGAGTGTACAGTCTTGGCACCGTGGTCCATACAGACGGCCAAGGTGATCTCCCTCACTGAAGCATTCAATTATGTCTGGCTAAACGGCTCTTGCCTGGCGTCTAGAATGACCAGCAGATTAAATAATAGGACTATCAGAGCCCTCTCTGGAGCAGATGGAAACACAACCTGATACCTGCTTAATGTCCCACCAAGCACGTGCATGCACACTCCACACACACTCACAGAGGCATCAAAACGGAGTGTTTGTCCTGTGTGTGTTTTCACTTCTTCTCATCTCATCCATTCATTTGAAGCTTGTCTGCATGTGCTGTCTTTATCTTCGGCGAACCTGCACGACTGTGTGAAAGTGCAGCACCACTTATTTCAAAGGTTCATCACTGTAAAGAACAAACAGCAGCTTTGAGATGAGTTTGTGTGGATATCTGATAAACAATGGGTCCGTCAGGGTAACGTTTCGTCCCGCAAAAATAGACAACATCTGAAACCAAAGAGCTCAGCTAACAGAGGGGCGGGGGGGCGTAAAGAGAGTGAGAGATATGAAGCACTGGAGGAAAAGATGGCGCGAGAGAGAGAAAGAGAGAGAGAGAGAGGCTTTGACAGTACATTAGCAGTTTCCGTGTACTGACTAAGTGTTCGGGCTGGATCAGGTAGCGCTCTGATACACTACCTGGCTCCTGTGGGTGTGTTTAGCCTTGAGAAATGTTGCACAACGTTGCAGAGAAAAACATGTTGTATAAAGGTGAAACAAGTCCATGGATGCCCTGACTCCGCATTTTACATTGTTTTGTTTGCGCATACGTCAAGCTTTTTGCGTGGCTCGACCCTTCATAGAACCCTCATATCACACCTTTCAAATATTTATGAAATCAATTCTCTTTGAAAGGCGTAATAATGTCTGAACCTTACAACAAGATACTCCTGTTCGCTGACATTCAGGCCGGAGATCCAGCCGTGTACGATCAAGCGGACGTGCTTGACATAGCAAATCAATGCTGTCAGCCACGTTGTTGTGAAAGATACATTTTTGTAAGACATTAAGAGGTGAGATATCTCTCAAAATGTTGCCATAAATCAAGACGGATCGATAAAAGAAGGCCTGTACTCTGAAATATATGACACTGTGACATTCCTAAATTACTCGCGAGCAGCAACAACTAACAAATCATCATATTTACATTGGAAGGGTGTGTTGGCTTTAGTGCACTCAAATGACTGTAACATCAAGGGACATCCATAACTCAAACAGGTCTCCCGCGACATTAAGCACGCTGGTAGTGCTGGCTGTTGAGCGTAAACACCTGACCCCTAGCGATCACCTCTGAGGCCGGGGGGTTGCTAATCACAAACTTATTGCGCATAGAGAAAATGAGCTGAGCTCCGAAGAGACCCCACTTCATACTGTAGACGTGCTTTTCACTGACGTTCAGGTGGAGCCGGTATGTTTCCCACTGCATAGATATTGTAAACAAATCTCAAAGTGGGTTGTAGAGCAGGTAATTTAATTATGTACCGTTCAGTTTTCAGGGAGATTTTGTCCCTACTTTTGTTTTTTTTTTTCTTGAGGATTTTGGCTTGCACTACCTTCGCAACTCTTCATCTCTCCTCTCTGCACTGCAGGTTTTTTGGCTCTTTTCCAATGCTAAAATCAAGTGCTCTCTCGCTTTCTCTCTCCAGCTCTCTGTGGTATGAGTGTGTGGCAGTCGTGTGCCAAACTAGCCAGCTAGCTTTGGCAGTAATTAGCCACCTGTGTATACTTGCTCATCGCACTGCAGGCAGACTATAAATATCCATACATTAGCACGCTGCCGCACAGAGT
Source organism: Seriola dumerili (assembly GCF_002260705.1). NCBI lineage: Eukaryota > Metazoa > Chordata > Actinopteri > Carangiformes > Carangidae > Seriola > Seriola dumerili. The sequence continues at coordinate 187,442 of NW_019174557.1, read as the reverse complement.
GTTTCTCTGAGGCAGCTCTCGCACAGAATACATTTAATCTCTACTAATATGCTATATGCTACAGAAGAAAGATATATGATGATAAGTATTGTTTCATTCATGTTCATTCATTAAAAAAAAAAAAAAGGCAGGAACACTTGGGACTATGTCTATCCATCTCCTCATCTTCATGCAGTAGACCTTGGCTCGGCAAGTGCTGTTATGAAGCAATTAGCCTATTACCACATTTAGTGTATTAATCAGAAAAGCCAGTGATATGTTATGCAATACCCACGCAGTCTATTTTGGACAATAGAACTTGGCTCTGTAGGAAAGCTAATTAAAAGATAAAATCACCTTCTTGTCTGTCCAATTAAAGACTTCTGTCAGATTGGACCCTTGGAATAACTTCATCATGATGACATGAGAAGATCTGTTTGTGTGTGACTGTGTGTGTGTGTGTGTGCGTGCGTGTGTGTGTGTGTGTGTATGTGTGTGTGTGTGTGTGCATGTGCGCGCTTGCAGGTTGTCGTGGAAACAATCACTCACAGCCAGGATTTTGTCCCTGTGTTTGTGTGTGTGTGTGTGTCTGTGTGTTTTGCTGTGTGTCTCTCCATATGTGCTTGTACAGTATATGTATGTGTGTGTGTGTGTGTGTGTGTGTGTGTGTGTGTGTGTGTGTGTGTGTGTACACACATATGCAGGCGTTTTGTGTGTTTCCCAGAGAGAGCGAGAGAATATGGAAAGGAACCAGAAAGACAGAAGGAGGGAGAAAGAGTGAGGGAGCGAGAGAGCGAGAGCGACAGCTGAAACAGAGATAGAGAGAAATAGGTTAGACGAGGCCAGCAGACGAGGAACAGAAAGAATGAATTAACTGATAAAAGACAGTGGTAGAAATACAGAGGATGTAACAGAGAGAATGAACGAGGAGAAAGGCACAGCATGAAATGACGAAAGAGAATGGCAGGTGAGGATGAGAGGACGGAAAGAAAAGAGAAAATAATGGAGAGAGAAAGATGAAAATGTCTGTGTCCATAAATGACCTTGGGCTTTAGCCCGGCTGAGCTGATTGGAGATCAGAGATAATAGTGGTAAGGCTGCTGTCGCCACTCGTTGTCTGCAGAGACACGCACGATATATTGTGCCTGCGCTCCACTCATACACACCCATTACACACGCTCATGAGCATACACACTGCCTTTCCTCCTCGACGAATACCTCCTTAATAAACCATACGTTTTCAATAAAAATGCTAATTATCTTTACACCGCAGCAGAGTCAGATTAACACTGCTTCTGTAAGTCTGTGTGTGTGTGTGTGTGTGTGTGTGTGTGTGTGTGAGAGAGTGTGTGTGTGTGAGATAGAAATGGAAAGAAAGAGGGAAAAAGACAGAGAAGGCATCTGGGGTACAGTGTCAGAGCTGTTCATCTGATTCCAGAAATTTTCAAAAATTGAGAAGATACGCAGATATTAATGAATATTTATATGATTTTTAATGAATGTGAAACTAGACAGGCGACACATTCTCACAACAGGGTATTGCTGTTAGTGTTATTGTTCTGCTATTGTTTTCTAATATTCATTCAAAGCCTTCCTTAGAATAATTGGGCAAAAATAATTTTTTTCTTCTGCAGCTGCAGAGCCAACTATTCAGTAGGGCAGTCTAAGTGGTTTTGGAAATGATCAGTCAAAGATACTGGATAGATAAAAACATGCCGCACCTCTGCAGAATTCAATTAATCGAGAAAGATTGAGAGAAGATGCTTTCTTGTTGACGTCTTTGTGGAAACAAGAACATTTTCCGGCAAGTTGTCATCGACCATATTCTTTCTCCTCATCTTATAGCCACTTGCAGTGTCTGAATTAATACAAAAGACTTCTCATCTCTTGCGCCATTGTGCATGCTTGAGCTCACCTTGACAAAAGCTGCAGGTTTCAACAAATGTCTCACCAACCTATATTCACCCTGTCTAGTCCTGTGCACTGAAAGATGAATGACTGTGATTTGGGAGAAACTTTCATTTCTTACCCTTGTCATGGCGATTAAAAACAGATGCCTCACACAAAAAAAAAAAAAAAAAGATCCAGCAATGAGCTTACCAACAGAGGCATCCGATAATCTAGTGAAACAACGAGCAGCAATACAAATTGAATGACATTTGTTTGACATTTAGTGTGCCATTTGGTATACTTGTTGCCTCCACACTTTTTCATTTAAAATCTATTACTTGTTGGCAACCTTGAATCCTGCATGTTTCTCTTATGTGTCTGGGAGGTTGTAGAAGAGCCTCAGGTGATGTGCAGTCCTTGTTGTTCGGTGTCATTAATCCCTGTCTTCTCAACCACAATGTGTCGCTTTGTATTGTTTATATGTGCGCGCATGTGTGTGCGTTTGGTACACCGATATCTGTCGTTCCATCACACACACACACACACACACACATGCACAAAGACATACACACACACACACCTCTGTTCAGTCACACTATCTGCTTTCTTTCCAAGCTTTTCTCACAAGGGAACTGCTTCCTTGTGGTGAACCATTTTATATCTTAACTCATAGCAGCCCTCTCACACGTGCATGCACACACACACACACACACACACACACACACACACACACACACACGTGCACACACACACATATCCACACTTGTTTTAGGTTTAACACGATCTCCTTCCAGAGATTGCTTATTTATCGGGAGTTGTGCTAAGCCGCACCAGTTACCATGCATTTTTCATGAGCCTAGGATTTAATGGTTGCTTGTGTGTGTGTGTGTGTGTGTGTGTGTGTGTGTGTGTGTGTGTGTGGGTGTGTGTGTGTCCACGTGTTTCTGTGTGTCACATGTGTTTGTGTACTTCTTGTGGTTGGTGATGAGCTTCAGCTTTAATGTGTTAAAGAATTTATGCATGTACTGTGCATTATGTAGTGCATTTGTGCTATATATATAGATGTAAACACGTGCCATTCTGAAGTCCAAATGTTTTTCTTTTGAGGACTCCTCTCCTCTCCTCTCCTCTCCTCTCCTCTCCTCTCCTCTCCTCGTTTCTTCTCTCGGGGGACGAGTTCCATTCAGTACGTCTCTAACGGGACTTGAGACACAAGGGCACTGCCTGCAGGATTAGGTTTCTGCCATGTTCACATTCCACTCAGTCCCCTGGGGAGCAAGGTGGAATGGAATTCATGTGTTTAAGAGGCTCCGAGCAAGTGTGCACATTTCATTGCAGGGTGACACGAACAGCCCTCCGCTGAAACTCCAAGGATAACGCTTTGAATATAATAGACAGAGAATTGGTGTTGGGGTTAAAGCAAAACCAGTGCATTCAATATGCTTCCTCCTCCGCATGCAGATGCTTGCACACACAAAGTCACATGGAGTAGGTGACATCCACAAAGCATTAGCTCACCCACTGTGCATCAGAAAGCATTTTAATGTGGTAGTTTTGGCTGGTCCACTGAAATGCAATCCCAGTAATCAAATCAATTTTCTGGTTTTCATTGCTCTGTTGCTATTAGCATACATTAAAGAGCTCATTATCTCAGGTCATTTTCTATTGCTGTGTTCTGTCCTATGCATAGGACCACCGAGGACACTGTGAATATGTGTGTGTGTTTTTGCAATGTCGTGTGTCACGGTCTTGTGTGTTTGATCTCAGTATCGCTCTGCCTCCCTCTGTCTGTGTCTGCATGGCACATTTGTGTCTGTTCCCCCATATGTGTGCGTGCGTGTGTGTGACATATGTGAGATGCATTACTGTCAGATAGCTTCCCCATTGCAGTGCAGTCTCCTCAGACGCTTACGTAATGTTATTACCAATCACACATGGAGAGCATCCTGGCACTCTCACAAGGTTAGGATGAAATATGAGAACGATTATGGAGATCCGAGATTGTATTATCATGATTTCCTTATTATTGCATCATTAATCTATTTTTGTCTCTTGTCTCTGTCTCTTTCTTTCTTTCTCTCTCTCTCTCTCTCTCTCTCTCTTTTTTTTCTGTGATATTTTGCCTATGGCTCATGCAGAAGTAGAACAAAAAGGTAAGTCTGAAACAAGCAGACCCACATTCACACATGCACACATGCTCAAAACTCGGGGTTGGATGTCACTTTTTGATGCCAGCGCCTGAAGGCTTTTGTACCTCATGGCAGAATGACATCGCTTTCAAAGTCACTGCAGCTATATTAAGACAGCTTGATCTCAGCATATAGAGGCAATTTAGAAACACTGGTTTTCATTAGACACACTCTAGGCCCATATTATTCCATGGTATCGCGTAGAATGTCACTTAACAAACTCTCCACGGGTTGAGCACATTTTTATGATGAGTCGATGAACAGAGAATTACATTGACATTTAATATTTCAAATGCTTCCCCATGATATGAAAATTATGCCAGTGCTTTAACTAGCCAATGAAAATTCAATCAATATTCCCAGGCCTTCGCGTGGGATCTGGAATTATATTACTGAGAAGAATGGGAAAACCACAATGCACATCTGGCCCGGCTGTGTATCTGGTGTGTGTGTGTGTGTGTGTGTGTGTGTGTGTGTGTGTGTGAGTGTGACAACATTCCAGTTAAATTACAAAGGTCCCTATGACTCAGGTCGCACTGGTTTCCCAGAATTTACTGCATCTCCCACATCACTCATAAAACGTGACCCCAGTATTCCAAGCTGGGAAAACCGAGCACGGAGTGGGAAATGAAATATTGTAACAATTGGAGAAACAGCAGGCGATAAAAGCACACTACAGTTGGTTGTTCCTGACAGAAATAGAAGGGAGAGAAGGGAAGAAAGAGCTATGAGACTAATGAGGAGTCGGGGAGGGAGGGCGAAATGGGAATAGAGGGAAAGGGGGGGGAAGTAGAACAAAATGTGCCATTTTCTCTCAGCTGTGAGAGCAGGGTATTATCTGTTGAATGGGAGGTATGCTGTTGTTGCGCTTAAGAATGACAGGGACTATACAACATCCGAATCACAACACAGTAAGCCTAGCATGTCATCGTCACTCACTGGTGGTTAAGGTTAAGTTAAAACACAGTGTAACATTTATGAAAAGAGGCAAACATCACACGCACTGTCAGGAAATCTTGAGAGAATAGTTGACATTTTACAGCAACTGCACAAAAGCTTATTTAATGTGAAACTGTTGTTATTTGTTCCTCAGTATTTCTGTGCCCTGGCATTCTGCGAGGAGTGTACCAAAGTGAACATCTTTTTGAGTCTGATCACCAGTCTGGTGCTTGGTGCAAAGATCCCCTGCAGGCCTCAGACAAGATCTACTACATGCCCTGGACGCCATACCGCACAGACACCCTGACAGAGTACTCATCAAAGGAGGACTTCATCGCAGGCCGTCCCACCACCACCTACAAACTCCCACATCGTGTGGATGGGACTGGCTTTGTGGTGTATGACGGCGCACTCTTCTTCAACAAGGAGCGCACGCGTAACATTGTAAAGTTTGACCTACGCACACGCATCAAGAGCGGCGAGGCCATTATCGCCAATGCCAACTACCACGACACCTCACCGTACCGCTGGGGGGGCAAGTCGGACATCGACCTGGCGGTGGACGAGAATGGACTTTGGGTGATCTATGCAACAGAGCAGAACAACGGGCGCATCGTGGTGAGCCAGCTCAACCCCTACACCCTGCGCATTGAAGGCTCCTGGGACACCAGCTACGACAAACGCTCTGCCTCCAATGCCTTCATGATCTGCGGAGTCCTGTACGTCGTCAAAACCGTCTATGAAGATGACGACAATGAAGGGACGGGGAACAAAATTGACTACATGTACAACACTGATAAGAGCAAGGAGATGACGGTTAACATACCGTTTCCCAATTCCTACCAGTACATTGCTGCAGTGGATTACAACCCGAGAGACAACCTGCTGTACGTGTGGAATAACTACCATGTGGTCAAGTACTCGCTGGACTTTGGCAACAATGGTAGGTTCCATCTCTTCCTCCTCCACCTGCTAATTTCCATGTCTTTTTCCACATGATTTCTGACTTAGCACCATGTGTAATAAGACGAAAAACATGAGTACTTTCCACTGCTCAATTTATTGGACAAGCTGTGATTTAATTTTTTCTAATTGTCAAATGAAATACCTTGGCATATTTGTAATGTTTTTAATATTCATTTTAATGATAAATGCTTTTTTTGTTTTGACATAAGGGATACTTACAGCCACTAATCTTCCTCCAATAATTAATTCTGCAAAATTACTTAAAAAGGAAGAAAAAGAAAAGCACCATCTGTGCTGTCACAGTTCTCAATTATGACTGTCCCCCTCCCACCACCACCACCACCACCACACCCATGGTATCTGCATGTTTTCAGATGACAAAAAAAAAGAAAAAAAAGAAAAAGCAGTCATTGAATTTACAGATGTCAGCAGAGTTGCTATTTGGGGAAATGGTTCTACTTTATTAGTCAAGCAAAGACTAATTCACAAAGACATCATAAAGAATACCTTGATGTCTACCTTTAGAGGAATGTCTGATGTTATGCTGAGTCTTACATACTGTAAAAGCCTCTTGCCTTTTACTGTACCACTTGCCAGCCTCGCCTTTAGTTTCCTCGGCTGCTTAAGAGATCATAATTCATTCCTTGTGAATGGAGCCCAGAGTGTACGCGGAGAGGAGGAACTAACAGCGCTTTCATACGGGACATCTGAATATGGTGACAATCTGAAAACACTTCAACCTGTGTTTGAGTGAAATGCCGTTCCATAAATATTACTGCTAAAACACAAACTCTGTCTGTATGACCGTTTAGGGGGGAACTTGTGGTGATGAACCCACATAGAATTATGACTCAACTCTGCCGTGAACTTTGCTGGTTTGGTTCACTCTTGTTGTTCCCAGCACCAGCAGCAGCAGCAGCCATCTGTTTTTAGCAAAAAGCTTTGATAAAGTGACTGTGCGTCACCTGCCCAGCACCAAACACAAGACGGATAAAGTTAGCAAGCAGAAGCTAAATATCTCCCTAAGGAGTTGGTGGAGACCAAAACAAAGCTAAAAGGACAGTGAATGTCCGACTTACATTCGTCCACTGAATGTTTAGATAAGCAGCTGTTTGCTAACGGATTTGCCAAAGCAGCTTTATAAAATGATAGCATGTCAAAATGGCCGAAAACAGAAGGTACTCGAACTTTTGCCTTTAAATTATTTGAGGCACAGATGTAATTCAGGTCATCTCTGTATTTGGTTGGTGGCAGAAATCCAACAGAAAGAAATCAAAACGTTACACTGAGAAAGTCATATATGAATAAAAATGCATATTAAAGGTGAGTTTGTTTTAAAAATAAATAAATAATTTGTAGATCTCCTGTATGAGACTAAAGATACACCTTTTTATCTTAGCTGTACGTTTTCTGACTCGTGTTAAACTCAGGTCAGGAGGGTCACGAATGCAAGTTGCAGTTTGAGTCATGGTGTCAGTATGAGAGGACGAGGAAATCTGTCTAACCCAGAGTGACTCTCCTTTAACTCTGGGGTGATGTTAAGAGTTCAACCTTCCCCTCCTCCCTTTCTCTGGTTCGAAGGGCTTAGGCCCCTGGAGCCTGAAGGGCTATTTGCCCAGCGTAATTGCCTTTCAGCACCTTTCTATGGAGTGGTCAAGGCAGTCTGGCTGCGTGTCTTATTAAATGATGTCTGAATTAACGCATGCTCTTACACGCAGTTAGGAGGCACAGTACAAGGAATTATAGAGACAGCCAGCATTAAACTTGGTTTCTACCGACCAGTGTGCACGCGCGCGTGTGTGTGTGTGTGTGTGTGTGTGTGTGTGTGTGTGAACGGTAGTGGTGTAAAAATGTGCGTATGTGTGTGTGTTTATGCATGCATAATTATGTGCATGCCCATGAGCTAATGTGATAATGTACTTAACGGTATGAGTTTGTGTTTCTCTATTCATGAGTGTGCATGTACGTGTTTATTGGTGTACACTTGAGAGTGTGATCACTCTCATAATGGTGCTCTGGGTGTCTCAGGAGGCTCTAAAGAGGAGATCAATGGGGATTCAATGTGGAGAATGACCTCCAGTGCACAGCAACAAGGCAGACTGCTGACCAGTGGGAGATAAATACATACAATCAATGCTGCCTCGCTCCTGTACTCTCCTCCTCGCTCCGCTCCTTCACTCAATGCGGACAAGGAATAAATTAACTACCTGAACTGCATGATTTTCTCATTCTTCGGAAAATGAGGTGACAAGTCGATTCATTGAAGTTTTGTTTTGTTGTTGTAGCTGGCCCTTCAATCCTTTTAAAGAAGGAATGTTTTTTCTGTTTGGCTTCACTATAAACATATTTAGCATATATTGTAAAGTGACTGCGGTCAAACATGCTGTGTTACAGTCCGGGTGTTTTATTTTTTCCTTTTCCTTAGCCAGTTCAGGAAACAGGCCAAGGAAAGGGGCCATTCTCAGGGTTTCCACTCATTACTGATGTAGCTTAATGCTCGCCCTGCTTTTGTTTCAGCTCATATGGACTTCTTAAAGATATAAAATGAGACAGGAAATGGGCCATGGAGTAAGAGAAGGCAGAGGTAGGCCACTGAGGACTGCATGTAATTGGGGTACAACATAGAGAGCACCAATTACTGTGTTGTGTCTGTCCAATTGGGTAACACAGGCGGCTCATTGGACAGTTTAGAAGAGGTCATTGTGAGTCCACACATCTGACTGTGAACACAGTTACTTTGGCACACTTTACAGATTCCCTATCCATTGCTAATATACAGAAGACAGATTGTAAATGAAGATGGACGTAGCCTCCATGACATCACCCATAGGAATTTGACGCTCGGAGTGGGCTGCTTCACTCTGCCGAACTCCCGGCAAGAGGTGGGGCGCCTGTGGAGCCGGGACTTTGGTGCATAGCGGTTTGTGGCAAGCATACATGCACCCACCTGTCACTCGAATCGGCACGCCCTCAATTATGCAGAACTTCGAGCCTTAAAATTCAACCCCCATACAGCTGTCATGAAGGGGGAAATTAACTATAGAGACCAAAACTGTTTTTTGCACCAGGCTGTAAACATGTTTATTTCTGCTGTTAAGTTGGGCATTTTAACATGGCAGTCTATGGGGATTGACTTGCTCTTGGAGCCAGCCTCAAGCAGCCAATCAAAGAACTGCAGTTTTTTTGGTACTTCCGTGTTGGCTTCATTTTTCAGCCTTGCCGCATGATCAAACCTCAATGCTTTTCAGAAATATCAAAAGTCATAACTTTGCCAATACTGTAATATGACATTTCTGCAGAGCTCTACTATTGATGCTTATGATTAAATAAGATGCTTGAGAAGTTTTCTTTATTTTCACCTCAGAGTATACGGCATTGAAAGAAATAAGGCATTGACCTCAGTATTGAAAAATGTAAATGTCCAACATGAGGAAGAAGAAGAAACTAAATCAAGGTTTAGTTCACCTTAGGCCAACAGACAATACAAAGATTTCCTCCCATGTATTCCATCACATTGTTGATTCAGCGTGCAGCAGAAAATGATCTTTTTGAAATGCATATTCTTCTTCCCTTGGTACTTAAGAAGAAAGTGAACTGCCTCTCTGCAGTTATTGTTTCACATGTCTGTTTGTGTTTCTTCTTTGTCTGTTAAATCCCCATTCTTTATCTCTGTCTCTCACACAAACATTCACAATGTCAGGAATCTCAATATTTCCCCTTCTCATATATCTTTCTCTTTTACTCTATGTTTCTGAGTGTTTTTCACTCTGTCGTCCTTATCTCTCGCTTAATCTGTCCTCCTTTTCTGCTCCCAACCCCTTCCCACATCACACAAGGCCATTTCATCGAGCGTTCTTAGATGTATATATTATAGAGGCCTAGCGCATGGATGCCTACATAAAGACAGAGTCAAAGTCACTTTTCTCTGCATCACCCTTTCCTCCTACCCCACACTCCCCAAACACTCTCTCACTCTCTACTGTTTATGGAGTTGTTTCATCATGTCTTCTTACATGCATATTATAGAGGCCTGCCCTACGCAAGCGGCATGGCTCCAATGAAACATTTGAATAATTTATCACCTCCAGTCTGCCTTGCCACACTGAAGAAAGTTTTCCCAACAAAGTCGCAAAATTATTCATGTTATCTGCATCTTTGGGAAGGGAGGGGCAAACAGGGCTAAAAACGAATAGATCCCATCTTGTACACACGGCCTTTCCTATCTGTGTTTCACTCTCTCTTCTCATTTTCTCTTCTCTCCCAACTTTTTTTTTTTTTTTTTTTTTTTGTTCTTTCTTCTTTGGTGCAAATTTTATACTCAAAGTCTTACAAATACTTTATGTTCTAGAGCTGTTTCACTTCAGCCCTTTAAGGTGATGATCTACTTAAATTCTGAAGTTCAGGTGAGATAATCTGATTGCATATTCTACGGGATAAAACCAGCACACTGAAACTGGTATGAAAGGAAAATTGTAATGAGCAGCCCTGGAGATATTTTTGTTCTGTAGTATATAGATGTTAATCAGAGGGAAATGATAATACACTGTTTTACAATAGATTCCAAGAATTTCATAATAATGACCTCAACTTTATCAAAACAACTCATGCATGAGCATTCCCTCTGTGTGAGATTATTTCGGTGTTTTTACACATGAGCTGTTTCTACAGTTCTGTAGCTCAGAATTAACCGCAAAAGCTTTACACTCACTGTTTAGCTCATTTCCCCCAAACTCTAAATAATGCTGCACAAAATCGTGATCAGTAGTGAAAAATATACAAATTCAAACTTTACAGTTTGCCTCTTAACAATACCTAGAACAACAGATCTCCAGAGAGCCAATTACCCTCGTGGTCACTGTTTCAATCCATTTTTACACAGAAGTCAAGTGTTCAGTCCTTGTAACCACAAATAAAAACCCAATTAATACAAACCCAATGCTTATAAAAAAAGTCAAAAGTCTTCAGTCGTAATTAGAGAGAGGAATCAAACACTGGCATTCTATTGTAATCCATTAAATACACAGTTACACAGAGGGTTGACCTCTACTTGCCACTCCTGCCACTCTGTCAGTTTACAGAAATTTAAAGGTTCACCTTTGAACTCTTAATGGCTTGAATCACAGAGTTCCATTTCCTAAGGAAGTCAAGCATGGAGTATCTATTGTCTTTACCCCCTCTCCACCTATTAACTCCATCCTCTCCACTCCTCTCCTCTCCTCGTAGCTAAGCAGTGCTGGGAATGTTAGAAACAACATTTCCTGAGTTGGAGACAGTAACAAGAGTTAATGTCTAAAGTAGGGACCTTATTTCACTGGATCACTGATTAGATTCACCCTCAATACATTTCTAGCTTGTCACACCAAGTTGTATGTGTTTGTTTGTGTTTGTGAGGCTGCATACTGTCTGTATGTAAAATCCTTGAGCTGTTCACCACTGGGAATTCAGCTCTAGCAAAAGGATTGCAGGTTTACTCAGTATGTTTTTATGATTATTTACAAAGTGTAAACCTCTGAAATTGAAATTTTATCCTGCTAATTTTGGGATAGCATGTCAAAAAATAAATGTAAAAAGCCATTTTCTAGTTGTTGATCCTAGAATGAGAACTTTTCATATGTGTCCTCTTGGATCTCATTTCGAATATAAAATGGTCAAAGTCATACATCTACAGTCTCATCAAAACAAAGTATGAAAAAGAAAGTGTCCTTCACACCTTACGTCTACACTCCTGCTCTCACCTCTGTCCTCCACTGCCTCCACCATCTCCCTCTCCACCCATCTCCCTCTTCCCCCAAATAGATTACGACACAGCCATCTCAGCAGAGACTGAACTCTGCTTCACAGAGTCTGGTGCACCTGTTCCTTGCCTGCAGTGTGTCCTTATCGATTGGATTGCCCCAGCCAGGCCTCTGCTTGCATTTGGCCTCCGCACTGCCTCCCTTCTGCCAAACAGCAGATGCCAAATTAAGCAGGCCTAGCCAGGACGACAGGGGTGTAAGGGAAGCCCACAGCTTCGCAGGAAGTAAATACAGAAGAGATCAGCAAGCAGAGCAGAGTAGAGCAGAGCGTGTCGCCATAGCTGTGTCCTATTCAGATTTCATTTTTGAAATAGAAAATTTGCAGGAGGGCAACAGAGTGGATACCATCTTAATCTCTAAATGATGGGGCATGGTGATAAATTATGGGGAACAAAATATTGAATAGCCACAGGGTCACTTACTAGAGGCTACAGCTCTCATTCTAACACAGTAATAGGATTTTGCTGGATGCCTGCTGTATATTTATACTTGTTGCCCTTGCAGAATTGACATAAATTTGATGCATGTCTAGAATAGCAAAGGCTACAATCTGGACATTAAAGGAATATGCTGATGATTCCTTCCATTATGAAACAGAAAAACAAAAAATTATTAAAAACTTTTTTACAAAATTGGTCTGTCCCGTTAGCTTTCTTGCTTTGAACAAGGGAACTTCCCCTGATTAAGAACGAGGCATGTAATTGGCAAAGTTGCTGCAGGTGTCTCCGACCTCAGCAGAGGGATGACATGATTATGCAACTGGTAAGCCAGCAGGGCTGAGCGGTGATGTGTCTGTATGGGAAACATTAGATGTGGAACGTGGTTGTGCCTGGCAGCCATTTTGAGGGAGGCTCTATTAGTTGAGGTTGTTTTCTATCTCCAAGTATCACTGCTTTGAAGTGCTCCATTCTGTCTTATCAGCAGGCTCGAGCCACTCGCCACAAGCCCTGTGTGTGTGTGTGTGTGTGTGTGTGTACGTGTGTTTACGTGTGTGTACGTGTGTGTACGTGTGTATTGCATTGCACGTAAGTAACGTTAAGTAAATTTCTGTTCAACGAGTGTGTGTGTGTGTGTGTGTGTGTGTGTGTGTGTGTGTGTGTGTGTGTGTGTGTGTTGCTTGGTGCACAAGTGAGCAAAAAGTAAGTGTCTGTAAGTGATTGTGTGTGTGTGTGTGTGTGTGTGTGTGTGTGTGTGTGTGTGTGTGTGTGTGAGTGTGCTCTCCAGCCATAGGGGCAGTGCGTTATCGCAGTATGCAGCCCTATTCAATGTCTGTGCTACTATCCAGCCTAGAAAGCTTTGTGCCCTCCAGTCAGATTATCATTTTGCTGTTACCCCTCTGGATCTATTCCTCCCGACTGTTTAGAATGGTGTGTGTGTGTGTGTGTGTGTGTGAGTGTAGAGGCAAGGAGGCAATAACTTTTAAGGAAACTGCAAGAAACTAATCATCTTGCATATTAAAGACGTATAATAGACACTCCGTCTCAGCTCTGTGAAACTTCTCTGTTCTTTGTTCAAATCCTCCTCTTCTCTTTGCCTCTGTTTCACTCCTCCTCTCTCTTGCAGTGTCAGTGTTTGTCCACTTCTTTTTCTGACAATGTGGGAAACTTGCCAGGGGAAGTTGGTTTTCCCTCCCTGCCTTCTACCTTTTGTGTTGTGGATTTACGATCCCTCTGTTTACCGAATGAGAAGTCAACAGGAGCATTCTCGGCAACAGAGCAGAGGCAGAGACAGGCAGTCTTACCCACACAGAAAAACATCGCCACACACACACACACACACACACACACACACACACACACACACACACACACACACACACACACACACACACACACACACACACACACTGTCTGCCTGTCTGCATGTCAGATGATCATGTGCTAGCATCCCAGGCTGACTGACAGCATCTCTGTGGCCCCTCCAGTGTGGTGACAGTCAGATAGACAACTCCAGGAACAAGTTTACTGCCAGCCTGCCATTGTCTCACCTTCCCCTGGGCTCGCTACAGGTCAGGAAAACAAACACAACAGGATAGAATAGGATAGAATAGAATAGAGTGGCCAACAAAGCAAACTCATCATTCTCTTAGTAGCTGTTCCAGCAGATTGGGTTTGCCAGATGTTATGGAATTTTAAATGTTTACATTTCCATTTTTCTGAGCCTATTTGAGGCCTTTTCATCCACGTTAGGTTGAGACTGAATGGTCGTTCTTGACTTTGACTCTCACTAACCACAGAAAACAAAACAACTTTTGTATTTGACCAGTAGATTAGAATATAATTAGGACATATCAGGCATTAGTGGTATTGTATCATTATAATATGCTCATATTGTGTTACTGTTTTACAAACAAATAATTTTCAAATTAATTATCCCAAGTGAATTGTAATTAAAAGCTGAAAAACACTGAGGGTGACTGAGGGTTCTGTTTTATACATTTGATGATTATTGTCTAATGCAACAGTGGAGCACAACTCATCACATTAAACAGTAATTCGATTTTACATGTGATCTTGCTGCATTTCCGGTGCAACCTCCCAATTTCCAAATTTATTTGGAGGTTTATTCTATCAAAAATGTTTAAAGATGGTTATGTGATGTTGATTTCAAGCTTATTGCCCAGTGTTTAATAGAATGGTTAATGATGCAGAAGTAACTTGTTCTCAGGGTGGAGAACAGTAGAGCATCAGTGCAGAAAGATGTGCAGAAAATTGATTTCTTACAATTTCCAGTGAGGCTGTTGACATGAAGTATCACATATATATGTAATATGATTCTTAGTTTTTCTCCTTAAACACTTCTGTCAAAATATGTCAGCCTCAAGCGTGTGCAGGGCATAGAGTAAAATCCTTAAGTGAACAACTTGTACTGATTTTGTGACTGTGTTTTTGCTTTGTGTCACACGGTTGTTCTTGTGGCATCTGTCTCTGCGAAGAGCGCAACGTTTAGGTTAGCTGACATCATGAAGATGTCGTAACGCATTTACTCACAGCTTCCTAAGCTTAAACGCAGGGAGATATGTCAGTCCCCGTGAGTACAACCTCTAGCCCTTTTCTCCATAAATGTTTCATGAAGCTGTTATGTCATGTTCCCGTAGTTCCCCACAGCATCTTTCGCAGCATCCTTAGTGATGCCGTTGATAAATTCATCACATTACGAGTCTGTTTTTTTCGTCTAAATGCTGCGAAGAGAAGAGCAAGCAAAGGAGGACAAAATAAAGACGCAGGCGAGAGAGAGTGTCTATTAAGAGCTAGAAGTTAAAGTAGGTAGAATAAAAAGGGTGGCAAAAAGTGAAGAAAAAAAAGTTAGGAGTGAGCGATCAAATCAGGTGGAAAATGTCAAGAGAACAGCAGAGCAAAGAAGAGAGATAGAGATGCATGGGCAGTGAAGTGCTGTGGCCCCTTGTCTGTGATGCTTGCAGGCTTTTGTGTTACCTCACCCCAAGCTGCCAGCCCCTGTGTTTTCTGCCCTGTACTCAAATGACAGCAGACATCAACCTCAGACACACACACACACACACACACACGCACACGCACACACCATTACTCTTCTGATGTTGTGGCAGAGCCCCTAATGGAGCTTCCCGTTTGAGTGCAGATAGGCACACACACAAACACTCACTGTTTCATAAGTACACACATACACACACGCAGATTGACAGCTAGTCCCTAGGCCACTGCTGCCACGCATGATTGATGGCAATGTTCCGTGGAGAATGCATGAGGCAGGGCGGCAGTGATTCAGGAACGGGGAGCAGCACAGTTTAGGTACGGAAACACTCCATTGAATTGTGGAGGAAGAGAACAGAACGTACGGGAGGAGCGGGATGTTACATCGCTGTCAGTCACCCAGACAGACTGACAGAGGACGGGAGAAAGACAGAGAGAGGGACAGAGTCTTTAATTACTCAAAATCCACAGGAAGGGACAATTTCAGTTCACATTAAATAATATAAACACCCACTCCTTAACACCCACACACACACACACACACACACACACCCCTCAATCTCCAAACTCGCACCTCGCACTCCAACCTCAAAAAACGACAAAAAGAAACCAATTCAATGTACATCAAACCCCATATCAGACCATACAGAGATCAGGTGCTTTCAGATCAAGCACGTGTTGATTGTACTCTGACAATATGCAGTCTATATTCATACAATCACACCCCTTCCCTGAGCGAAACATACAGCTCCATTGAGAAACGACTTTGTAACCCTTCAATGTCAATGACCGGCATGTAGTACATGTTATCGCCTAAGGCGCACCAACGCCTTGGAAAGAGAAACACAAGTGCCTGCGCTTTCCATTGAAAGGCACCAAAAATCACAGAGAGTTTTAACATCAAGGCA
This sequence comes from Seriola dumerili, assembly GCF_002260705.1. Lineage (NCBI taxonomy): Eukaryota > Metazoa > Chordata > Actinopteri > Carangiformes > Carangidae > Seriola > Seriola dumerili. Next base: position 171,327 of record NW_019174557.1, on the reverse strand, counting down.
GACTTAAAGCGACACAAAGCAACTTCACACTGTTTGCTACTCCAACTGGCATTGAGTGATAGCAGAACTTTTTAGAGCTCGAAGGACTTCATTACCCAGGAATCATGCAGCGTGATGGCAATATAATGCACACTCTTCAGAAAAAGAGAAATCTAATTCATAGAAGCAGGTTGGCATGGAGCTGGTGAGGAAAAAGTTTTCAGGCAAGTTCAGCCCAGTTCGGCTTTTCTGGACAGAGTATTTCACTCTCAGATTTCGGTTTTCTTCAGGTAATAACTCAACACAGAACCTAAGATTCTAAAATATATATTTCTGTTATAAAAGTGGCATAACATGAAATAATGAGAATTCATATTTGAGTAGTTTGGTGATGTAAAAGAGTTGCCTCTGTGTTTATGTCTGTTTGCCTCTCTGTTTGTTTGTGTGCTTGCCTTTATGTGTACTTAAGGAAATACACATGGGTTTTTAATAGGAAGATGAAAATAAACAACACTGTTGTTATAAGTCTTCACTGGCGACAGCTGAGGCTGGAGGCATTATGTTTTCAGGTTCTCTGTCTGTCCATCCCATTATCTCAGGAACACATTTCTTCAAATTTGGACTCCAAAATGAACTCATTGGATTCTGGTGGTCAAAGGTCAAGGTCAGTGTGACCTCACGTCTGTCCCTTGTTAACGATATAACGATATATGAGGAACACCCAGAGGGAATTTCATTACATCTGCCACAATCATTCGCTTGGACTCAAGGATGAACTGATTGGAGTTTGGTATCCAAAGGTCAAAGGTCAAGCTCACTGTGACCTCACAAATCAAAATCTATATATATCTATAACTCAAAAATTCATAGGCTAATTATGACACAATGTAACACAAATGTCTAAAATGATGAAGTGGCGATATTTTGATGATTATCAACTTCACTGTGACATCATAATGTTTTGCAAAAACACTTCTGGACATTACTCAGGAGCTGTAACTCCAATAACTAACTTCTTGTAACTCAGGAAGGGGAGATTGTGACCATATTTCCTGCAAGTTGATTGGTTGGCAGCTTCATACAGTAATTCTAGTTGCTAACTGTACAGGCCTGCAAGTGTCACTCAGTTGTAGTTGTGTCTAACCAGATGCAAAAGAATAACGTTTATAAAGTGTAAAAATTAAGTAAGGAGCTATCCATACTAATTAGCACAATGTGGAGCCTCTGCAGGTTTAAATTTAACACATAGGTTGTGGGTTTGTTTTCTGTAATTACACATTTCTAAAAATGTTCTTGAGTGTAATTTACATATTTTTTCAAGTGTTCAAGTGTTCGCAGTGACAGATTAAACTATTCCCTGCTTTGTTTCCAAGAAAAGATGCAGCTTTAGAAAATGGGCTCCACCTGTATGCAATAATGCACATAATGACTTCCAAATGATTTGCGACCAATAAAATAATTCAAAGGGAAAGTGAAGGAAAAGTGTAAATAATTATTTCCATCTACTCAACTTTCGATCCTGCAATATTGATTTGTACCACATGCGGCTGGAAGCAATGAGCAGATGGAGAGAGACAAGTCGGTATTGTATGTTCACGAGAGGACACTGTAACGCTTCACAAGCACGTGGTCTTCTCCTCTCTCTTCCCATCATCTCATCCATTCATTCTTTACTTCTGTCCCCCGAACAGGGTCAATGTGAATAATTGAGCCTTTTTACAATTAAATATTGACAATAAAAGAGTGTGCCATACGTATTTAAGTGGCCTTTCTGCCTCACGTGATGTCATGGTTTTATGAATCATGCATGACTTTGAAAGAATGTTTTTTTCTGCCAGGTTAGGCAGCAAGAACCACTACTGCGTACCAGTCCCATAGGAAAGACTGGTAACCTTGTGCACGCTCGCAGGACAAACAAATTGTTGCTGTTGCTTGGAGATTTTGGATTTACACATTAATGCAATTATTGTACCACTTTAGCACACACATTTATGTTGTTCTGTAGTAACTGTTGTTGACTGAATTGCTTGGAAACATGTCCTGATTTTGGGAGAAATGGATAAAGAAAATAGCATCTGACCTCACTGACAAGGGGTGAAACATTAAAAATAGGAAGTCATCAGAAACATGAGCTACTCCCTGTCAAAGCTATTTAGTGATGTGTAAATGAGTGCCTTCAAATGTGTTTGTGTCAGTCACTGTAATATTATTTACGCTCGGCCATTGCTCACATGACGCATGATGCAGATGGTTTGCTCAATCACACTTCTTTAAACTCTGTTGTTCTTACTTTTTCATCGAGGGAATACATTTTGAACTCTTGTGCTGGCATCCAGAGCACATAAAAAACGTCGGCACTCCAGTCGTGTTGGGACCCACAAATCTGCATAACACATTTTGGTTATTGGTTTAGGAACCCAGGTGCGGTGTTTTTGTGAATTTAAACTCTGTTCTTTCTCTTTTCTGTTTAGACTATCGCCCACCTCCCATGACCCCCCCTAACCGAGGAGGAGGAGGGGGAGGAGGAGGAGGTCCAATTGGTGGTGGGGGTTCCTCCTCCTCGTCTACCAGCCGCACCACCACCACTCGTTCTCCTCCCTACTACACCACCCCAAGGCCTCTCCTCACCACCTCCCCCGGCCAGCGGTACCGAACCACGACCACAATTCGCCAGCCCATTCTGGTTCCTGGCGGTGGCTCATCCTCTGACACCAATCAGATTCCTGACACCAACCAGAAAGCTGGAGGACGCTCTCCACCAGTGCAGGTCCCTCCAGCAGCCCCACAACCTCCTGCTCTGCCTCCGCAAGACTTCTGCAGCCCGAGGGTGACAGCCGACATATCGTGGCCCCGGACACAGCAAGGCCAGACAGCCAAGCAGCCCTGTCCTGTAGGGACACTGGGTAAGAAGGATGCATGGGTTGGGGGATAGCAGAATGTAAAGAGGAACAGGCGAGATAGGAGCAGTGAAGCAGTGGTTAAAATGTATGTGAAAGCTTTGTCCAGTGCAATGTGTCTTTCTGTTGCTAATTAGGATTTTTTGTATATGCTTCATTATTCCCTCCATAGTCATGAGTTCTTTGGTGCAAAACAAAGAGAATATCAATGCCATAGTTAAATATAGAGGTGTTCAAATTCCGATACCAGTATCGGAAATGATGAAAATGAAAATACTGGATTGATATGTATTGTAGTTTTGCACCCAGATAAAACAGCAGTTTTCCCAGAAATCAATCCTCTTTCGCTGCTTTAAAAGAGGAAGTTGCACTGTGCAGTGTATTCTGGTAAATAGCGTAACATTAACCGTTGGCCGAGGTCACTAATAGGCAGACTGTGGTCCGGGTTCAGACCCATATGCTGTCCTATCCAGACCCGGACTATAACTTACATACATTTCAAATGATTCTGTTTTAACTGGTCCAGTTTTTCTATCCCTTCACGGCACTGGTCACGTGATGCTACTCAGCCAATCATTGTGACTTGAGTCAGTGAGTGAGATACACATGGTGAGACCATAGACTGTAAATATAGATGGACGTAGCCTCCGTGACGTCACCCATAGGTTTCTGAGGAGCAGTTTTGAAGCTCAGAGTGGGCTGCCCTGCCATCGCCATCTTGGCAGTGCCTGATTTCGCTGAATTTCCAGCTAATCCAAAAATGGGCAAATAAGAGGTGTGTGGTACTTCCGTGTTGGCTTCATTTTCAGCCTTGGAGGTTGCCGCTTGGGTGAGATGAGACGAGAGTCAGTCAGAATAGTAAATTGGGGGGCCTTAGCAAATGACAACTTGCGGTAGTAGGCAACAACAGTTTTGAATTCTTTTTTCATATGTTGTCAAGCATGAAAACACATAAAATGAACACTTTAAGCAGACGACTTGATTTTTGTAGGCTATTTATTCAACAGCATTTGTATAGGAATGAATCTTTCCCAAGCTTTTTGATCGCTATAAGCGGTTTCCACTGTAAAAAAGGAAGAGCGCAATTATATCACATCCATACATACCCATACGTATTAATAGTATATGCAGCTGATACAGCTATTTAAGGAAAGGAAAAAAATATATCGGAACATCTCTGGTTAAAGAGAAAAATAAAAACAACACTAAGAAATGTACCATCCTCTGAACCTGTGATCATACCTGCATGTGAAACCTTAACCTGTAAAGTAACTAGCTGCTAGCTGTAGTCAAGTCAAAATATTTATAGATCACATTTAAAAATGATGAATGCTGACTAAAGTACATTACAAAAGGACATTAAAAACTTAATTATTGTGAGTTCATTTTCATTTTGATTGTTTAATTGCATTTTTAAATTATTCTGAAAAACTTAACGTTGCTTTGTTGTCTTTAAATGTGCTCCATAAATAAATTGATTTAACTTTACTCAACAGTTGGATAATTAAAATGAAAATAAATAGATTGATGATGTAGGTGGAATACACAAAATAAAATGAAAGCAGTCACATAATCCCAATGATAACTGTAAAGACTCCAAAGCAATTTTAAAAAGATGGGTCTTAAGACGAGATTTCAAAGTGGCAGTGCATGGGGAGGACCTGACAGTGAGGGATAAACTTTTCCACAGCGTGCTCAGCCACCCTTTGATTTTGATTTTGAGTGGGATGGAGAAGAGTAGGATCTAAGGGGTCTTAAGGGGCTGGTACAAAGTGAAATATATGTATTTCCCTCTGAAAATGTAGTGGAGTAGTATAAATTCTCACAACACACACACACACACACACTTCCTGAGGACAAATTCTTCCGTTTTAATCAATTAGCTCACATGACAAAGCTGATTCCTCAATCCTCCAACTGCAAGCCACACACACACACACAAAATGCACACACAATCTGATTAGTGAACCCCGGGCACCTCAAGAGACTTTGTGTCTCCTGGTGAATGTCAATGCTGTCTTACCCTGTTTGTTTTGCTTGTTTTGCAGGCGTGGCCACATACGTGTGCATGGCCCATTTGGGCTACTGGGATCCTCAAGGCCCTGACCTCAGCAACTGCACGTCACCCTGGGTCAACCACATCATGCAGAAAGTAAGTCTGAAAGCTGCTGCTGGCCGTCATGGGTACTATTGAGCCCTAGTTTTAGGATATGTATTATGGATAGTCCTGGAGCAATTTCTCATGCATGAAGATGCACTGACCACAGGGAGAGATTTAGGCCACGTATCCATCTTCATTTGTTATCCCTAACCCGTGTTTGAGATCTGAGAGATTTTATATAGCCGTAGGGGAATAGTAATGTCCAGTAAGGTCATTCAGTCACACACTCCTGTTATTATAATGGGCTAACAGGCATCATGAAAGCATGATCTGCATAGAATCAATTGGTCCTGCATAGGAAAACATTACTTTCTCAGGTTTTTTAAGATACTTCTATTCTGGAAAGTGCTGGCCTAGTAACTTTCTACAGTTCCAGTTTATTGCTTTGTGTCTGTTCTCACATGAGCCAAAAGGCTTTAGAGGTTTTCTTTAAAAGATGAAACATGGCAAATGGTCCCTGTGAAATCAGCATTGGAGCAGAGGTGCTAAATTAGGAGTTGTTTCTGTAAAGAGTTATTAAATGTCTTTATGAACACTTTATGAAAGCCTGGTTTCCTCCTGCCCCTTCAGCTAACCTATTTGCTGTTTTTTCTGCTCTTTATGGTCCCACATCTCTTCCTTACTCTCAACCCCCATCTCCATTCCTCTACACTTAACTCTCTCACTCCATCTGACCTTTACCTCTCTGTCTTTCCTCTCCTGTCCTTAAATATTTCCATCTGTCTATTACTGCACTCTTTTCATTCCTCTCTCCCGCTGTCCTCTTCGTACTTTTGCTAACTTTTTCTCCTCTTCCCGACTTTTCCTTCCCTTCTCACCTCATCTGACTTCTTTGCTTCCATCAATCTTCCTTTTCCCTTGACTTTGTTCTCCCGTCACTGTGTTTGGCTCCCAGCTTCGCTCGGGTGAGACGGCAGCGATTGTAGCCAGGGAGCTGGCAGAGCAGACCAAAGGGCTTCTGCGTCCTGGCGATGTGCCATCCACAGTGCGGGCCATGGCCCAGCTGGTCGAACTGCTGGACGTCCAGCTCAGGAACCTCACCCCCGGGGGCAAGGACAGCGCTGCCCGCAGCCTCACCAAGGTACTGCTTCAAGATTTAAGATTCAAGACACACTTGTGTTGGGATGTTAATGCATAGTGAGTGAGTGAGTGAGGCTTTCTTGCAGGCACTGGTATGGGGAAGGATGCGAGGGTAAATGACAGAAAGTGGAATAAAATAAGAAAGAAGGACAAGGGAGAGAAAGGAGAACAGATAGAGGGACTCTTTCAAGTTAATAGTAAGATGAATAGCATCAGTGGTTGGTGTTTTTGTCTTGCATTCATTCTTCAGGGGTTAGAAAAGTCTCTGTGTGCAGAGTTTGATGAAGAACTATACATAACACAGTGGATTTCCAGATGATAAATAGCTGCTTTTAAACATTTTTTTTATCCTCCTCTGTGTGCGAGTCTTTGTAACAAGTTTTGCTTAACATAATGGGTGATAGATAACTGCTTTTAGTCTTTGGCAGGGTTCCTCAACTCTTTTCAGATCAGGACTGAAATTTAATAAAATCTCTGTCTCGCCCTGGGAGTTATTCTCATTAAAACATACAGTACTTGCGTTGAAAACAGGCTTGGGACACATTTTACGTCATAGCTCATTGTTCAATGAACTTCAGTCTTTGAGCTACAGCTATGAGGATGCTGTCGACAAGCACGCTGGAGCGCTTATGTCAGGATTACATTAATGGAAACTCGATCCTGAGTATGCAAAGGATCTGTTTTACTACAGTGGTAGACAAGGAAAGAATTTCTTTGTTCATGTAGGCATTCAATTAAAGTGAGTTAAATCATTGGGGAAAGGCTGACTGGCTGGCTTGGCTGGCCAATTGACTGACTGACCGGAAGACTGACTGTTTCTTGATCGTCTCTGCTGAGGTCAACAGTGACAGGCGGGGTTTAGCAGCCAGATTGACAGCTGCTGCCACCTCTTATACAGTCACTGGCTTTTTTCCCTTTAAGCTTTAGCATCTGAATCACTAGGTCTGCTTTATTTTCCCTTTTCTGCCTTCCCTTTCTATCACACTCTTTACATCTCCTCTGCTCCTTCTAAGTAATTCAGTGACATGTGTGAAATGAATACATACTTGAGCATGTGTGAGTGGAATCAATTAATATGTTTTGCTGTTGACCAAATGACGTGTTAAAGGTTGAATTTGTTGAAAAAAAAAGGTCCTCCATAGAAGAGGGAAAGCTTTCCCCTTGATTTCAATAATGACCCAATTATATATACCTAATTGAGTAATATGCCTGCTTATTATGCAAATTTTCCTTAGGAAATCAAATATGACCAATCATGCACGAATTGCATAGTAATAAATGCCATCAATTCACTTTACGGTAGATACTGAGAATGACTAGGAAAAAGAAAGGAGGAACAGAGGAGATTATGAAAAAATCTGGAAGAAGAAGGAAAGGAAGAGGAGAAAAAGGAGGCAAGAAAGACGGTTATGGGAGATGGAATGGAAAAAAAAAAGGAGGGGAGTGAGGAGAATAACAATATATTTCAGCTGCCAAAGTCTTTTTGTGCAATGTTAATGAAGTGGGTGTGACTGCCTTTGTGTGCTCTGGTGTGTGTGTGTGTGTGTGTGTGTGTGTGTGTGTGTGTGTGTGTGTGTGTGTGTGTGTGTGTGTGGTGTGTGTGTGTGTGTGTGTGTGTATGTTTATGTATGTGTATGTGTGTGTCTGTGTGTGTGTGTGTGTGTGTGTGTGTGTGTGTGTGTGTGTATGATTGAGAGGTGTTATATCGCTAACAGCTGAATTGTTTGAATTTGCAGCTTCAGAAGAGAGAAAGGTCCTGCAGGTTTTTCACACAGGTATTTCCGCTTCCTGGTATTGTTGATTACTTCGCCACACCATAGTCCCACATGTGTTTTTTTTTTGTTTTTTTTTCCTTCACACTCAGCATGTAATCCGCAAAGCAAGCTTGCGTGTGTGTGCGCTCACACATTACAACGCTCGACGTAGAATTCTAATTCTATGCTGCAGCAGTTGTTTTATGATTTGCATCCTAACTCTTTGAGGAGGTCGGTCATTAAACAGGTCTCTTCTGGTCCTGAACTACAGTGTGCATCAGAGTCACTGGCAACCATCCACTGGTGTCTGATAATGAAGTTTTAGTCTCCTCAAAGGGTTTGCTGACATTCTTTTGTTTTCAATTTTGCTTCTTCTTTTTTTTTTTGTTTTTTGCATTTACAAATCAATGGTACTGATAAGAGGCCATGATCAATATCAATAATAGCTCATCTATTTTGCAGTTCTGTCTGCAGAATTGTAAACAGGCCTACCTGGAACCAAATGACTCGCTATCCATCTCTATTCAGTGAAATGTCCTCTCTGCTGCTGTATCAGAGAGAAAGAACTGAGTATGATGGATATCCTGTTGCACATTGCTTGATCACGGCTTCAGTGCCTTAAAAATAATACCAGCTTGTGTTTGTGGCTCAGAATGCATTTTTCGTCCTTGTTGGTTTGCTTGTATTGATGTTTGTTCATGTTGATGCCACGGGCTCACACCGTGAACAGAAAATCTAACATCACTTAGGCATGTTTCTGGTCAGCTAAAATCATTATACAGAACATCAAAGGACCCCACCTTCCCTCATCCATGTGCTGTACATAGACTGCAGACTCTCTCTTTTTCTGTCTGCGCACCCACCCCCAACACACACACACACGCACACACACCCTTGATGGGCTAGCTCTTTTTCTCCTGATGCAGGCTTTTTTCCACTCTCCCCTGAAAAGTCTTAACGTCAGCAACAGTCAGCAATGTCACATCATAGAACATGGCTTAGGACTATATGCGGGCTGACACGCACGCTCACACGCATACGCTCACGCACACGCCGTGAAATATATAAATATATTTTCAACAATGATCTTATGCCATCACATCAGAACAGTCAGACCTTTTTGATGTGTCTCCTTAATCCAATAAATGATGCATTCCAAGGAGTGGCGGTTTTCAGAAAGCTAGTCACAGGTTCAAATCAAAATGTTCCCCCACACACCTTGGGTACTGTAGGGGGCTGGGAGTGATCGATTATATAATTAGCCTTAGTAATGTGAAACAAAATTATACCAACAGTCCCTTACTCTGCCAGATAGAAATGTGCGTGATTAGGGATGTGGTGTGGTGCTGCCCTCTCCTCGTTAATTATCTACAGCACTAATTGCCAAGTGAGGAGAGTGGGCAGGAGGTTTTGGTTCTTAATGGAGACAAAAAATAATTGAATTCTCTCTCTCTCTCTCTCTTTCTCTCTCTCTCCCTTTTTCTTTCTCTGCCTCTCACTTCATCTCTCCTCCTCTCTCACTTCGTTTGGGGAATTGGGGACTCGTTTCATGTATACTAAATTGGCAATTTATTCATGATGAAGTTGGTGGTGTGGAGAGGCTTTGATGCTGTAGGGTGGATTGATGGAGGGAGGTAGAGTCTGCAAGGTAGACTGAGAAAGAGAGGATGGGGAGGGATTAAACAGAACGAGAAGAGTCACAGAAACAGAAATGTGGAATGTGAGAGAAAGAGAAAAACAATAAAGAGGGCAGTGAGGAGACAGTGATGTTCAATGACAATGTCTAATTTGCCCTCTATTTATGGATGGCGGGTCAGAACATGGCATGCTGTGAATTTAAAGCCTGATTTAGCTGCAATCTCGCCCTGTCAGGGAAGACAAACTCCAACAACAGCTGACAGATAAGCCTGCTTCTCTGATGAAAACATTTTCAAAACATGCACTTTCTCGGAGCTCAGCCAAGCGAGTGAAAGAAAAAAAAAAAAAATCCATTCTTTCCTCTACTCTCGCCCCTTTCCATACTTCTAACATCCCAACTCTGTCTTTATAAAGTGTGTCTTACTGTGCGTGAGTGTACACATACTGTACATCCATGCACATGCGCTTGTGCCCGCGTTCTCCCTCTGTAGCTGGGAGTAGTAGAGCAGCCCAGCTCTAGTCTGTCTTGCCGCTGCTGTTTACGCTGGATCACCCCAACGCTTCAAAGCATTTCACTTCTGCCCCATTTACTGGTGTGTGTATGTGTGTGTTTGTGTGTGCGTGTGCGTGCATGCTGTGTGTACGTGCACACACACACGCGCATGTCTGCTCTGTAATACATAGTCACACATAGACACACACACACAAACGACACCCTTATCTGTCTCTGCAGAGTCTCTCCCCTCTTTGAAGACCCCTAAAAAAAAAAAAAACCTGTCTCCATTTTAGCCCTCAAGTCCTCATACTTGTGCGGATAGAAATGTCACCAACTGCACCAGAGCTTACAGGCACACCCACGCACACACACACACACACACACACACAATCATGTATATTCCATCTCTGACTTTCTGATGTGGAGATGTCTGGACCTCAAGGAAATCACACCCCTTATTCTCCTTACCTATCTCTCTCCTCTACAGATGCAATCTCCGCAGCAGAGAATTAAATTTCAATGAAAAAATTATATGAAATTGAAAATGCAAGATAATCAAAAGTTCAATAAAAAGCAATGAAAAGTTTAATGAGAGTAGAAAAGGGGGGTTATCTGAAACACATCAAAGTGAGCGTTCGGGAGCAGCACCACCAGCGTGAGTGAATGGAAAGCAGTGGCACTGCTGTCATATCTGCTGCGCCTACAGAGCATCCGCTCCTGTCTTTCTCTGTTGCCTGGTCTGCTACTGTACAGCAAGTGGAGCAGAATGATGCACTGCAATGCTTCCCCCAGCCCCTTGTGCACACCCTCAACTACACACACAGCAGCACATAACACACACGTAGAGGAGCACACATGCCTCCCATCTCGTATACTATACAGACACACACACACACCCACACATACAAACACACATATTTTCATATTAAACAAGTGCACACGCTCACTATATGTGTGTCATGTGTGTCAGTGCATATGGACTTACTCATACACACACTCAGTACATTAAGATGAGAACAAAAATCATTTGAAGGAAGTTTTAAGGAAATTCTGTAACAAACTGGTTCTCATCAATGTGATGTCGGCCATCATTCCTCCTTCATCAGGACTATTAACTTTGGGCTTCGCCAAGTTAATTGCTGGGAACATGGTGACTTTGCTAAAGCTGATGGGGTGAGAAACATGAGAAGTCACACAAATATACAGGTTCCAAACACATGCACAGGTGAGCTGAAATAATATGAAGGAGACAAAACAAAGGCAAATGCTCACATTAATAAACACACACTACGGTTTGGAAAAATCTGCTATCCATTTGCAGACTGTTCTCCTGGTTGAACTTACACCTATCGCGCCTTTGTGGAAATTCAGTGGAATCCTGCCAACATGGTAACTCAAATTGTCAAGAGCAAAAAGTAAGACCAGCTTTTAAAGCCTGATTAAGTGAACTGTGTTAAAAAGCCATTGATCAGATTTGGGGTTCCATTTTTGATTTGCTATTGGCAGTTAAAGGAATTACTGTAATTAATCAAATTTTAATTACAGCTTTACTGTGACATGAGGGACTATCACTGACATTTCTGATGTGCTCATTTCCTGTTATACCTCCAAATAAAGTGCTTTGGGCAGTTTGGGCAACTTTGTTTAAGGGCTGCATTTGAAGATTGTTTTTATTTTCAGTTGGTTGTTTTTTATGATTAATTGATTATTTGTTTAGTTCCTAAAAATTCTGAAAATACTGTGAAAAATGCCCACAACAATTTCCAAGAGACCAAGACATGAAATGCTTTTTTTATCCAACACATAGCCCAAAACCCAAATATATATGCAATTTACAATTGTATAAATGGGAGAAAAACAATAAATCCTCATTTTTGAGAAGCTGGCTCCAGCACATTTTGCATTTCTCTTTGGTATGTGACTTCATCAAAATTGCTGACAATGTTTTATCAATTGGCTAACCCAACCTCCTTGAACATCTGACAACTCATCCCAACTTTGTTGAGTACTAATCATAATGGATAGAAATGATGGGATAAACTAAAAAAATAAAGAAAATAAATAAAGAAAACAATCCAGTTTGGAATAAAGCAGAATTTTCTTTTAAAGTTTGTAGTCTTTTGTCACAGTGGAACGATGGAGACAGAAACAGATTTGCAAGTGTATGTGTTGTGTGTGCTTCATATCCACTCCTGCTTATTTTTGGTTGTTTGCTGAAGCAGTGGATTAATTAGTTTTTGTTTACATGTAGCCCTCCCAAACTCATCCGATATGCATCCCAGCTAATTAGCTGTTAGTGCTAAAAGAGGACATAATATTATCATATTAGCTTGTTGACTAAGCACCCATTTCATGTGTGTGATATACTGTATCTACATGTGGATATCACACCCCCAGAATAAACAGGTAGGATTAGCTCTGATTCCAGGGGCCAACTGCACGTTTTGTAGCACATGCCATCAACACTCGGTTTCGCTATCAAGGATGCTTTCCCTACCCACAGCGTGTACACACACACACACAAAAACACAAACACACACTTTACTTCTTTACAATCGCTGTTGTTGTCTTCCCTCCTCCGACCTGGTCTCTCACTTCTTCCTAAACCTGAGTGAAAGGGGCAGAGAGGAAGTCAAATGGCTGATGTGTGAATTCCAATAAACAGATGTCTCTCGCTCTTCCTTGCTGCCCCTGCAATTCCCTACTGGAGACCCCCTTTTGCTTGTATAATGGCACCTGTATTCCTCTCTTCCACTTTCCCATCCACCCTCCTTAGGAGAGAGAAGCATTGAAAGAGTGAGAGATGAGTGAAGGATGAGAGTGCGTATGTGGAAAGTGTGGTTTACAGCCAGAGCAAGAGAAAGAGAAAATAAAGAGACAGACTGTGTGAGTGTGAGATGTGTGTGTTTGATAGCACCTGTGTTCGCTTTTCTGCCTCCCTTGTTCCCAGTGGACGCCTGTCACCATGGACTCACTGGACTGTTTTATCGCTCTCCCATGCTCCCCCCCACCCCCTCTCTCCGCTGGCTCTCTTTTCTCTCTGTTTCTTTATCTCTCCCAGGGTCTCTTAAGATGTGTGTATCTGCGTATGTGTGGTGTTCATGTCTGAAAATGAGGAGGTGAATTCTTAAGAGCATAAAGGAATGTGAGCTGGAGACAAAATAAGTATTGTTTCACAGAGAACTTTTCATCTATGCGAGCCAACTCTTCTCCGTTTAGTTTGGTAATATTTTTGGATTCAAAACTGTTCTGCACGGCTGGATATGACCCAGCAGACATTATCTGATAAAACTCTAATTTCTTCTCAGACCCTCAAGCATAAGTTTTCCAACTCAAAGATAAGGCTGTTGCTTGAGAAAAAAAAAAAAGAAAAAAAAAAGAAAAAAAAGAACCAGGTTTGGGGGTGTAGACACATGGTGATTGCAATCAGCTAATTAGCTTAGCTTGATTTTTTAGAACATCTGTGATGGATTTTCTTTCACAACATCCTTTTTTAAAGAGATTTGTGGAGGAAAAAAAGGTGATAATGAACATCACAAAGTTAGAAGTACAACTTTGAAAATGTACCTTTTTATTTAATAGCTTCTATGTTTTTGCCTTTGTGATGTCTGCATGGGAATGCCACATATGCATTGCATTTTTTGTTGTCATGACTTATCAACATGATAAATGACGAGCGACTGCATTCTCACTGTTGCATCCCATAGCCTGCTAGCTATGGTGTTTGTATTAATATTTGCCTTAATTCTCACATTAGCATCATTGACTGAAAGTGATTGGCATTTGGTGCATTCGCTTCCTTCCATGTGACCTCCGTGTTTTATACTGCTGCCCCAGGCTATGGTGGAGACGGTGAATAATTTGCTGCAGCCACGAGCCCAGACAGCGTGGAGAGAGCTGCCCACCAGCGAGCAGCTGCACTCGGCCACTCTGCTCCTTGACACTGTGGAGACTGGGGCTTTTATGCTAGCTGACAACCTCCTCAAGACTGACACTGTGCAGGAGACCACTGACAACATCCGTGAGTACATTTTTATGGTACCTTCCCGTCCTGTAAACTCAGCCGGACTGTCAAGAAGCCTGTTGAGATGCCCTCGAGCAAGGCACTTAACCTCTATTTGCTACAGTGGATCAGAACAGTGGTTGAGTGTTGAGGGCTGTGACTGCACTGGGCATGTCTGAGGTGTTGAATGTGCAAATTATGGCTCAGCTAGAACGAAAGCCTAACCCTAACAAAAGCTTTTGTTTAGTTGACTCCACCTGAATAAAAAGTAATAGAGGGAAGAATTTCTAGAATGTGCCCTTATTTTGTAGTTCTTACATTTCACAGTTTTTAGTTTTTTTTTGCTTTTACAGATTTTATAACAACGCTAACCAGCTCAGGCTGCTAAAGATCTAAGAATATGATGTAATATCATAGTAAGAGGCAACATTGACAGCAGGCATTACTGAATCTACGGCCTCAGATCTATGTTTTATAATACAAACGAGAAACAAAGTATACTTCACAGTGCCTCAAAAAATAACATCATCTTACATGTGGTTAATCACACACACACACACACACACACACACACACACACACACACACACACACGCATGCTGTACATGTGAATGGACATGAGTGGACATGACTGGAAATAAGGCAGAATAATGTTGTTTCATCACTTAGAGGGATGAGAGCAAGACTTTGTGCACATGAAGCTGAGCTGCAAGGTGAACTAAAAGAATATTGAAAGAATAGTCTAATAGCACGATAAATTAGTTAGCATTCTACATGAAAATCAGGTTAACAGACAAAAACAAACAAAACAAGCTACGATGTACTCAACAATAAAACACTGACAGAAATTTTGTTCAATGGAATAAACATACTAAACATCTCTGTAATACTTAATGCAACATTGTGCGTTTTCTCTGAAGTACTTTATCACTTCTAAAGAGGGATTGTTAAAGAGGACAAGACGTTTTAGGTGTAAATGTTTGATCATTTGAGTACAATGCTTTGTGATTCATTCTGTCCTATTAATAATTTGTGTGTGTGAATTAACAGAGCAGAAATCTGTTATCTTATGAGACATTAAAGTAGGGTCAAGGACAACCATGTGTAATACCGCCAAAATCTGATCTTATATGCGGAGCGGCCCTTCCCCTTCATGAGTGGATCAGCTGCGATAACCTGTAACTTAGATCCTGGTTTTACAATACTTCATTCTTTTGATTAGTTAATTGCTTGTACATATTATTGGTATGAGGAAGGTATATATATATTTATATATAATATCAGATTATGAACTGCTTGTGAAAAATGTGCAATACACTACGTGCATTTGCAGCTTTGCATGTCTGCTCTATTATGTAAAGCATGTGCATAAAGCTGTCAAAGAGAGATCACGATGAAGAGGTCCAGGTTGTTGTGTGAGAGGCTTTGAAGGGTCAACTCCACAGAGAGCCATCGTAATCGAACAGAATACAGGGGGAAAACTGCCCTTGAGGCTTCTAAAGCAGGGATGAATTGTTTGCCAGAGACAATAATTTTTTCCCTTTTTTTCCTTCCCTCCACTTGTAGGCGGAATTGACAAAGCAGAACAAAGCTAGTTATTATGGCGTTGTGCACATCCCCTTTCTCTCCCTCTCCCTTTCTCCTCCCTCCATCATCTCTTCTCATCTTCTCTCACCGATCCTCTCATCACTGGGCCATGGAATAAAGCAGAGATACTGGAGAGCAAAAGCCCCTCTTTGCTTTTCATGCCTCTAGATGATGATATATCAGTGAGCCATCGTTTCATCTGCACCCAGACCAGCAAGTTGCACGCATCTATGTTTCCCTTGATTATCCTCCTGTTTACCCCGCTTTTGATTTAATATTTCAAAATTTCGCACACACCGTTCGCCCATTACTAGGATCCGCTGGGCTTATGTCACTCAATCAGACATGAAAAGTCATGGCGGACGAGCAGGAAAAGAGAGAGAACTGAAGATGATGAGTAGAGAATGAGACTGGATGAGAGCGTGCTTGAGGGAAATGGTGGTGGTGGAATGTCAAATGATGCTCTGAGGGTTTGTTTTGCTCACTTTCACATCAGTAAGCAAGGAAAATCACAGCTATTTAAGTCACACAATGTGGTGATAACATTACTGCATTTGGTTCCTATCAAACACAGACAGTATAGACAGATAGGATTCCACAAAGTCACTTCTTCTAACATGACTTTGTCTTGTTCATGCTCGAGTTCCTTCCCAACAACTGCCCTCCTACACTATTTTACCTTACATAATTTCAGACTTGTATCTCCTCCAAATTTTTTTAACTCCTGAACGCACCACATAAATATGGTTACATAAACAGTCATCGCGATGTAGGCTACCGCATCTCTGAAGAACTTAAAACAGGAAATTATCTTTTTTGGTGGAAAATTTTGTCTCCGCTTTCCTCTTCTTTTTGTGCTGCTAATCTCCCCTTCCAGCTAATCCAGTGGGCAGATCCACCGTGATTATCTCTCCCCTTTATTCATAACTGGCCCGATACCACCTCTCATCTCTCTCTTTCTCCTCTTCCATCCTCACTTTCTCTCTCACTTTCTCTCTCACTTTCTCTCTCTCTCTCTCTCTCTCTCTCTTTCTCTCTTGCTACTCTCCTTCTTGCAATTTTTTTTTCTTCTTCGAGAGGAGAGAGAGCGACAGGAATGATCGATTTGAGTGACTCATTTAAAAGAAGCCGCTGCAGCTACTGTGGGTGATATTATTGTGTTAGATCGTGTGTGTGCCTATGCGGTGGAGTATTAGGCAGATGAATAAATAGTGTTATTATTAGAACCAAATCAGTGATTTGAAGGTAACAGCGGTAACAGCGTGCGTGTGTGATAACGATAATGAACAAGTGTGTTTCTTAGGAGGAGGATTGTCATGACAAGGATGCTTTAATTAGATTAGACTCAGCGTGTTTTGATACCCCGCCGCTGTGGGTGGGTGTGGATGTGTGTGTACGTGTACGTGCAAGTGTGTGGGTAGGTCGTTGTGTTAATGTGTATGTATGTGTGTGTGTGTGTGTGTGTGTGTACATAGCTTGAATGTTTAGTTTGGCTCATGTGCATGTGAGGGACACTTAAGCAGTGTTTTCTCTTTCTTTCTGCCAGTATTTGCATATCAGTGTCTGTGTTTACGTCTGCCTGCTTCAGCCTGCTTCCATCTCCTCTCTCCCATACCTCTGTATCGCCTGCCTTTGTGCCCTATATATTGTACTCAGTGAGTCTTCTTTCTGCCTATCTCCCCTCAAGTCCTCTGCTCGTTTCCCATCTCTCATCCATTCCTCTCCTCTAACTACCCTCTTTCTCTCTTTTTTTCTTTACCTCTTCCCAGCACTTTTCCCTGACCTCCTCAACTTCCTCTCCTTTCACCCTCCTCTCCTCTTCCACTCCAACTCCTCTCCCACTCTCTATTTCCATTTCAGCATGTCCTCGCTTTGCTTATTTGATCAGGGAGCTGTTTTTCGCCACGAAAGCAGTGTCTAAATCATCAAATCACTCAGAAGCACAAGATAGCGAAACACCAAAGGTATAATTAGTCCTTAATTAGAAACTTTATCTAATACATTATAGAGCCGTAATCAGGATTGTGCTAACGAACCTGGATGGTGAAATTAGATTCCCACAATACAAGAGAGAGGCTGGATTATCCACCTTGACATGTTGGACCGGTTGCCTGGAGACATAGTTGCCTGTTTTAGTATGAAAATCCAAGTTATTTCACTTTGGTGTGTGTAAGCTTTTTTCATTTTCTTTGTTTAGGAAACGCTCGAAACTGCTTCAGGATTCATGCCTGCGTTCTGCTGTGAAGCACTTAGTGAGAAAACATGGTTATTACAAGGAGCTGCAAAACAAAACTTGATCTAACGTGCTATACTGACTTGACATAAGTGTGTGTGTGTTTGTGTGTTTGTATGTGTGCATGTGTGTGTGTGTGTGTGTGTGTTCCAGAGCTGGAAGTGGCCAGGCTGAGCACGGATGGGAACCTTGCAGACCTGACATTCCCTCAGTCAGAACTACATGGAAACTCCATCCAGCTGTCAGCCAGCACTCTCAAACAGCATGGCAGAAACGGTAGAAGAGAAATCTCACACTCTCTTCCTCCTACTCTCACAATTAAGTCTCTCTCCTTCTCTTTGTCTAACCCACTTGCTATTTTTTTTTTTTTTTTTTTAACCACTTTGCAATCTTGCAATCTATTTCTGTCATCACGGTTTAAGCCAACAATTATCAAGTGCACCTCTTTTATGTTTCCGTGTGTCTTCTCTCAGGTGAGATCAGGATGGCCTTTGTCCTGTACAGGAATTTGGGTTCCTACCTGTCCACAGAGAACGCCAGCGTCAGACTGAGCAGCGAGGCGGTCTACCCTAATTACTCTGTTATTGTCAACTCCCCGGTCATCACAGCATCCATTAACAAGGAGAGCAATAAGGTTTACCTGTCTGAGCCCGTGGTATTCACTGTCAAACACCTGCAGGTAAGTAAGGTGCAAGGTGATGACTTCTTTTTGTAAACAATAAAAAAAAACAAAAACAAAACTTGCTAGATGGAATGGAATAGAGAAAAAGGTTAAAGGATAAGGCTGGTGATAGTTTCAGTTTTTCTTATGTCATGAAATTCCATGGAAAGACCATATCATGTTTTGAGACAAAACAGGACCCATAAGCACAACAGAGTCACAGATGGCAGGTAGAATCGTAGGCACACAGGCGCAGATGGGCGTGGCTGGGTCTGAAATTACATGCGAGTTAGTGTCAAAGAAAACACGGAACGGGCAGAACATAAATGCAATGTGAGAATCACGACAGGCCGAAGCCAATAATGATTTTTTTTATTTTAACTAGTATTGTCTGTATCACCAAAGCTTGACATACTTTATTCCTCTGTGCCACAGAGCTCCATTGTTGTCCAAAAAAACTTGTTGAAAATACAGTGCAACAAGGTCATAGTGACATGTTCCACCATTACCATAAACATGAGCAATAAATACTCACCAATGCAGCAAATATGTATTAAAAATGCCAACAAATGCTCTATTTACCCCTATTTGTAAAAACAAGAAAAAACTACAGTTCCCTGCTGCTTAAGCCTTTTTAAAAAGTAAAAGTAAAGTAATATTAGTAGTAGTATTAAAAGCCAGTATTTGTGGCTCATTTGAAAGACTTTTTGTCTTCAGAGGAAATAAACGGGTCACGGAAATTTGAGGTCTTCGTGTGGTTTGTTGCCAATGACAGAGTGTCAGCCTTATCATTCGATAACAGCTGTAAGTGGTAATAACCAGAGCTGTAGACTGGATGGACGTGGATACAAGTCAAGACTGCAAAAATATTCTTATGTTTTGACCTGGAAAAAATAATCAGTGACAGACATAGCCATGCAGCTTGAATATTTAATTATTATGCCTAAGCACTGAAAGTTCTTGGTCATAGTTATGTAAGAAAAAAAAATTATTCAGCACAGCTTTGAAAAGAACGTGTTAAAATGCTTTGTCATTTATGGTCAGTGTTTAGCCATCTGAAAGTCTTGAAACTGACTTTAACCAATTTGCTTATCAAGACTTGTGACTTGCTTTGACAAGACTTCACGTTGACCTGTCTCGTCTCACTCTGACTCATCCCAGATAACATGAAAACAGCTCTGCTAATAACAATAATCACACACTGAACCAAGCTGTAGTTATTTCACATTTCTTTATTATGAATTAATTGTTTTGGTCAGTGCAACATTTTTTTGACATTTGAGTTTCTCATCCAACAAGCAAATGTTGATCCAGTTGGTGATCCAGCTTGTTGGCTGCGAAGAAATCCTCACTGTTTCACTTGCTCATTTTGAGATAACTTCACGAACCCAACATACACACACACACACACACACACACACACACACACACACACACGGTGTCATCAGTTTACACGAGCAGCTCCTACACAACAAGCATGGACACAGCGCTGTCACCTCCTGCCATGGCTCCGTGTTTATTTGTTGCTGTATTCTCTCGTTCCGTCCCTTCTGTTTGTTGTTTTGTTGTTGTGTGTGTTTGACTCCATCTCTGTTTCTTCCTCTCCATCCTTTCTCCACCAAGTCCTCCCACCATTTTTCTCACTTTTTTTTTTTTTTTTGGCTCCCCCAACCACTTCATGGTTCTACCTCCCACCTCCCCATGACTAAGTATCTGTTCTCTGTCTCCCTTCTCTCCCACCCCTCCTCTTTTCTCACCCCCCCCCCCCCCCCCTGTCTCTCTCACTTATCCTCCTCCTCCCGTGCCACTAAGCAGTTCGGAAGAGAACTTCAATCCCAACTGTTCGTTCTGGAGCTACTCCAAACGCACCATGATGGGATTCTGGTCTACGCAGGACTGTCGTCTGCTGGCCACCAATCGCACGCACACCAGCTGCTCCTGCACACACCTCACCAGCTTTGCAGTGCTTATGGCCCATGTGGAGGTCAAGGTAGGCGTTTGTTCTCCCGTTCCTGCCAGAGGGGGATTGGCGATATCAAAGGGTCAGTTGTTCGTCATTTGATTAGCAGTGGCTGGCAAAGCTGGTCACCACATCCTGGAAAAAAAAAAAAAAAAAAAAGGGGGAAGGAGGGAAGAGAAGGAGACTCTAACATCTGGAAAATAGATTATGACTCTCCAGACCCTTCAGTACTGAGTAATCATACTTGGCAGCAGAAATTTTTACAATTGATTCGTCAAGGCTGATGATGACACTGGTTTGACAAAAAACATCAGCGTATGAAGTTGTGGATTACCAAAACAGATACATTTTAATTTACCATAAAACGTCCATCTGAGACAGAAGCTGCTGGTCTTATTTTATTGCACAAATCATATTTGACTGATCATAAAGTCAAAGCATTTATTTTGATATCCATGAGCCACAGTGGGCAGTGGACAAAAACCTCATTGTCTCACTGTGTGTGGGATAAGTACCTTTTCTCTTCATCCTTTGTTATCTTAAGACCAAGTTCCTTTTCACATATCGGCTCTTGTAACTCCGGATAATGTGTGACACCCAGTCTCTCCCTCTGGGCCAGGAGGATGTGTGTTACTTCTAAAGGGGTCATGGTCAGACCTAGCTTGGCAGCCACTGTGTGAACGCAGTGTGAGGGTTTGAGCAGTAGATCCATCACAGCAGTGCTATGTTGAACATTGCTCTGCCTGCCAGGTTGCAGGACACTGATGGATAGAGCCAGCACACCTGTGCAACGCAGCGTTACGCTGTGGCCCTGAACGCTCAGCGACACACAGCCAGACTCACATCAGTCAGGGGAGGGGAGTTGTCTGTCTGTGGGTCTGACTCTACAGCATGTTTTCGTGTTGCAACAATATGACTCATGTGTTTTAAGCAAACCGAAGCAAAACTTAGTTAAACATAGAAGCTGTAAATGGCTGTTAGATAATCCGCTCACGCTTGTCTCTGTCTTTTCTTTGCACTTCTCACAGAAAGCAGACAGCATGCACGACCTTCTCCTGGACGTGATCACATGGGTGGGGATCCTGTTGTCGCTGGTTTGCTTGCTTATCTGCATCTTCACCTTTTGCTTCTTCCGTGGACTTCAGAGTGATCGCAACACCATCCACAAGAACCTCTGCATCAGCCTCTTCATCGCTGAGTCACTGTTCCTGGTCGGGATCAACAGGGCCGATCAGCCAGTAAGAAGGGCGGGGTTGTCTTTGTGTGTATATCTGTGTACAATATATACAGTATCTTTTTGCTCGTTTGCTAACAGGATACATTTCAAACTGTGCCTTTTTATTCATGTAGTGCTGGCACAGGCTTGGCATAACTGTCCACCGACCAATGGCACTGATTATACTGCGATGTTGGCAGAGTAAATCGTGAAATGTTTACTAACTTGCTGTCGGTGGTTGACCACATTACCGCGACATGAATAAGAAACAGCAGATCTGGTACACGCAGCGTTCCTGGAATAAATCAAAAACAGAAATTTCTGGGTGACTATTTAAGCAAACCATATCCGTGTATCCAAACAGTCTGGATTATGCAACATTTTTCTCATAAACTGCGTTGGGAAAACCCTGCAAAAACAGAGTTTACTGGCATTGTTTTTACCGCACATGCTCGGTTTTCCATGACATCACTGCTATGCTGAGTGTTAGAGGTGCTAGACAATTTCTCAGCTTAATCATATTACACTAATTCAGAAAGCATTGCCAAACAAGGCAGAAAAGGATACAAAAACTTTGTAACGCCATTAGTATACGAGCTTCTTGAACGGCAAAGTAACTGAAATATTATTAATTTGTAGAGTACAAAAACTAATTTGGCTCTTCTTTGGTTCATTCCCAGTTACAGAAATGATTCACAATGCAAAGTGCTCATTACATACAACTGCTTATATACTAGATAATCTATTAAAGCTTTGTATTATCTTAGCTGATGTTATACGCTGCTTCAGTCCAAACTTGCATTGGTTAGTCATTTCGCCCCTCAGGCAACAGTAGCAGGGAATCCTGCTGGTTGTGAGGAGGATGTTTGCAGAGTAATAAAACTTTCACAAACAAAGCCCAGGCGAGGCAGGGCTGTGAATATGGGTTTAACCTGCATTTGACTGTTCACATTAGAGTGCTATCAGGCAGTTTCACCTGCGTGTCCATGCATCACTGCTAAACTGTAGAAAAACCTTGTATAAATGCAGCACTGCGTACTCAACAGAATTGTTGAATTTAAATTCTTTTAAAGGGAATTTGAAATATTTACTCTCAGTATTGATCATAAGCGTGGAGTCGCTTATTTTCTTTATTTGGTCTCTCTATAAAAAAGTTGAAAAGTTGCAGGGCTAAATTTATGTTTGAAGCATTGACGTTTCCTATAAAACATAAAGGATCTTGTTGATGGTAATAGTTTTATAGAAATTTGACATTTCATTGCAATTGCAAACAGCTCACGACGGGGGGTCAGGGCAGGTCAAATAATGCACATTGACATTCAGACCAACCTTGGGGTTTATGCTGGGTCACTGTGTCAGTCTGTATTGGCTATATGTCATTGTATGCATAAAAATGTCAAGTGGCATTATAGCAGCATATTCTACATGTCTATGAGCATAGCAGTTATTAGTCATGGCCAAACCTCTCAAGGCTGTGCATCAGGTTGACTGGCTCTAATCTATGGTTGAAAATGTCTATTGCTACCGATGCCGCTCTCTGCAGCCACTGTAGCTTGTGCAAATAGACGTAATGTAACTTCACTAGTCATAACTTAATAGGTCACTTTCCGTTTTTTCGCTCCCACTACCCAAACATTACCAGACTGGAACTTTCTATTACGGTTAATGATGCGTGACCTTTGCTGCTCGTGTGTGTCTGTGTTAAGCTTTTGCAGCTCACAACAACATCAGAAGAGGAAGAACAATAATAAAATCTAAAGCTATATGGATAAAGACCCACTCGACCTCTGCAATGAACAAACTAACCCATTTGTTAACAGCTTGCTCGGCATTACTTTGTTAACCAGCCAACAGTAGTTTGTGACCAGTGAATGGGTCACTGGTGAATCTTTGTTCTTCATAAAATACAAATTTGGGGTTAGTTTTTATTTTTTTTTACAATGACAGTATATGCATTAAGTGTCATTTCACACAGTGTGTGGTTCCTCTACGGTTGAGTTTTTTAGATGTGGAATAGAGATGTAGATTTTCAGCACAACAAATGCATCATTAACTGCAATGATCCTGATGACACCCATAACAAATAGTCCTGCCCCTGAGAGTGTGGAGGGTTTTTAAAGTCCCAGAGCCACAATTTGTGAAGCAATTTTTACATATCAGCAAACCAGCCAATATCAAGCTCCATCCCTAATGGTGTACAGTGCAGTGCAATTTTGGCTTAACCATCAAGGTCCACGTGGTCTGCATTCCCGTCACAGCCTCAGTGTTGTATAATCCATATGGTCCACATTCAATATTCCAATCATGGATTAGGATTTTAAACCTAATTTCGGTCCAAGCATTTACACAAAAATCTAATGAGACAGATTCTGAGATGAGATATTCTCCTTTAATTCCTCTGGGCAAGGTCACTCAAATATAATCAACATAAAGTTTGTACACATCTTAGTGCTAGGTAGCCCATGAAAAATTATTTATTTTTTTGCCTATTTACTGTTGGACCATTATGAAGTGTGTGTCTGAAGGGGAGGAAGTGCTCAGGGCTGTATCGTTTATCACCCCCATAGTATTCAAGGAGCCTTAGCGCCGCCTCAGGCCTTTGCATCCCGCTGTGCGCTCGATGAGAAAACATTCTTATTGCAAATGAAGAGACAAAACAAATTTGATAGAATGTGTTTTGACATTGTGTTTTGTGTATTTCTCCGCGTCTGTGTGTGTTTGTGTGGGAGGGATCATGTTTCTTTGTTATGCATGTGTGCTGCTGTATTTATGCGTGCCGTTCTCCTGTTAATTACTGGTGACTATTTGTGACCTCCATTAACATCTTCAGCGTCACTTAGCTCGCAGCCGGTTAAGCCAGTAATTCCAGCAGGAAAAGTAAATGACTTTGCATAATCAGCCACTTTTTTTTTTTTTTTTTCTTTTTTTACCTGTGTGTGTGCGTGCAATGTGTCTGTGTGTCTTTGTCTGTGTGTGTAAGCTACACTGTGCGATCATTAGAAATGGAAATGAGTGACTCCCTCGCCCCCTAAACTCATTGTCTCTCAGACGTTAGGTAATTGTCTCTCACTGCAAACCCCTCCATTATAAAATGTCTGTCTGTTAGCTTTCCCATTCAGTGATTTAGGAGTGACTCTTTAGATTAGAACGTTGCCACGAACGTGACGGGCCAAATCTCACCGCTCGTTTGCCTTCTCTTTTTAAGCACCCTTCTTTTCTTCCTATCCTATTGCTGAAATTGTCAGTGCAGTTTCAGGTTTGATACCCCTCTTTCATTTTCCTGCTGCTCATCCTGTGGTGTTTTTTTTTTGTTTTGTTTTTTACATTCAGGACAGTCACTCACAGGGTTTTCTTAGTATTTTATCATCTGCCTCTCTAACTCTTCATCCCCTACATCGGTCACTATTGTCTGGCTTCTAACAGTGGTCGGTACAAGTAGTTATCAATGTGAATTTTCTTTATTTGATATCTGATGATTTACATTCCACAACAAACTAAATTAACAGTATTTTGATGATGTAGTAGTAGGAGCTAGAACACACGGTTCAGCTCTAGTAGAAGCACAAAAACTGATTTTTTTTTCACTTAACTATTAGTATAGCATTTGAACTGATGTGACTGCCAGCTTTCCACAAGCTCTAAAATGTGTCAATTTTTATGTGCGCTTTGTCTCTTTCATACCAAGCTACTGATTCATTTTTTTTGCAGCAGTTCCACTTATTTTGTTCATCCTTGGCTTTGACAAAAAATCATATTGTATTTTCAACTGTGTTGCCAAGTAATTCGCCCTCCTCACCAACCCAGCCCCACCCCTCCTTTCTCCCAGTGCGTTTTGAAAGCGCTTTGCTACTTCTGTTTGAAATGTGGTCAATCAGCACAGGCTGCAGCACCAACTTGTCACTTGTATTTTCCCATTCATCTTCTTAGATGACTTGCAGATGCAGACGTGGAGTAAACTGTGAAGGAAGCTCGACTAATATTGCTATCGTGAAGTGATTTTGAGTCATTCTGTCGCCTGTAATTGCTGTTATAGTGTACTATGATTGTGAGCTCCCTCTATTCCTTTTTGCCTTATCCTCTCCCTCTCCTGTCTGTTCCAGTATTGGTAGCCCAATTTTTAATCCCTTACATTTCCTTCCCTATGTGAATATGATAAAGTCTGACTCATACCCTTATCGCCTGGAGTGTTTGTGTCTTTTTTCTACCAACTCATCAGTGCAAGTGTCCACCAGATTAAGTATTTCCTGAGCAGCATTGTGTGTAGTGTAACTGTAATTTTAAATCCTCTCCATCTTTTCTTTCCCTCACCAGATTGCCTGTGCAGTCTTCGCAGCCTTGCTCCATTTCTTCTTCTTGGCAGCCTTCACCTGGATGTTCCTGGAAGGGGTGCAGCTCTACATCATGCTGGTAGAGGTGTTTGAGAGCGAACACTCCAGGACTAAGTACTTCTACCTGGCAGGATATGGAGTGCCTGCTGTCATAGTGGCCGTCTCCGCTGCCGTGGACTACAGGAGCTACGGCACTGACCGAGTGTAAGGATAGAGGGGTGGCGAGGAGAGCGTAGCGTGAAGGAAGGATGGATGACTGGGCGAGGGGAGGAAAGGGAGGGAGGCTGGAGTGCCTGCTGTCATTTTGGCTGTGTCTGCCACAGTGGACTCTACAAGCTGTGGCACCTCTGAAGAGTTAATACAGAGAGGTTGAGAGGGGAGAGAGGCAGAGAAGGATGGAAGAGAGGGAGGGAAGTATGGGGACAAGCAGGGGAGGATGCACCACAGCGTGCCTGCATGAGCACAGCACCAACAATGTGTGAATATGGAAGGATTTAACTGGCGGAATAGGAGGAGGTGGTGCACGGTGGAGCAGGCTGAGGGAGAAAAAGAGTGGTTTAAGTGTGAGAGTGTGAGAATGGTGGGATGGCAAAAGGAGTGGTAGAGTAGTCTGTCGCTGTGTGCACACATCCATACTGGCATCCCCTGGAGGAAGTGTGGTGTAGTGAGTGACATACATTAAGAGCACATGGTAACTTATTCATGCATGCTTGACTTGTCCAACCGGAGACACAGTGTAAGTCCACGAAAAGGCAGCCAACATCTCATCCATATGAAATACTCTATATGCATAATAGGCCACCTACAAATACACAGGAGTGGAGTGAACATAAAAGTTTCACATGCGTGACCTGTCCCCTCCATTCAAGCTGTGACTCTGAAAAGAGGCCGCGAGAGGCCAACATTTTATTCATACTGTGCATATGCATATTATGTGCATAATATGCATACATGTCTGTGACCTGTCCTCCATTCTGTGACTGTATGAAAGCATAAAGACTAAAGAGGAAGTTATCGATGTGGACGTTGCATTTAAAAGCTTGTGTTAGAAAAATCTCAAGTGCTAATAAATGAGCGGCTCCATATAGAAAGTGAAAAATGACAGGACACTATAGGACTGTTAAATGATTCACTGCTCAGATGCTCACATTCTCTGCTGCTCCTCGGGGCCTTTTTGTAGATCAGACCTCGCAGTTTTCCTCCAGCTACACGTCACCTTGCAGAGGTTTGAAGATGAGGAAAGGGTTGAATTTAGCAGTGTTTAACCGTCAAGTCACACCAACCCGTATGCCACTTAGATCAATATTTCATTGTGGGATGATCATTAAAACATGAGAGTCTGAATGCCAAGCTCTGGATGAATAATCAGACTGCATGCTATTAGCCGACAGACTGGGAGACTTGTCTTGAGACAATAGCTGTGGTTTAACAGTGAAAATGGAAAATGAAGCTATACTTTTTGGGAGAATAATGTAGAGGCTACCACACAAATCGCACTGAAATCAGTGAGGGCGTAAAAGATAAATTTCATCAAAGAATATATCCTTGTATTTCAAAATAATATTTCACCCAAACAACTAACGTTTCTGCTTTTAATGGCCCTGTACCTCATGGGTTTGAAAGAAACTGACACAACTATTTTCACAGCAAAGTACCTTTCATTAAAAGCAAATACTAAGTTATGTGGCTCATTTATCAGTCCAGCCTTGAAAATGGCACTGCTTATCATGTTCGACATAACACATTGAGACAAAAACCTCTGCAAATATCATCTGCCATCCCTGCTGTGTCACCTTGACACATAACACACCCCATTCTCCCCCATATTAGCCAGTGGCACTGAGTCTCTTTCACGTCCCATAATGAAGGTGGCTATGACTTAGCAAAGGAGCCCTAATGGAGGATACTGTGACACAGTCAGGGACCCATAATGGAGGGCTCTCTAATGTGGTGGAAATTGAAAGATTAATAATTCAAAAGCAGCTGGTCATGAATCAGTCGGCCATTTTGCTCCAGTGGTTTCTTTCTGGCACCTTTTTCTGCAACCCTTCGGGTTTGACCTCAGTGGAGGGCACCACCCCCCACCCCCCCCCCCCCCACCCCCCACCCCACCCCACAATTGATGAGTGAAGATGTTTGGGGTAATATAATTTAGCATACAGCAGTACATCATTTGCTACCAATGCTAACCTTGTGGTCAGACTGCCTGTGTGTGTATGTGTTTTTGTGTGTGTGTGTGTGTGTGTGTGTGTGTGTGTGTGTGTGTGTGTGTGTGTGTGTGTGTGTGTGTGTGTGGTTATGTGTATTCATGCATGTCTTCTTTCTCTGAATGTGTAGGTGCATGTTTGTGTGCATATATTAAATGTGCGTGTGCATGTGTGTGTGTGTGTGTGTGTCCCTCCTCTCTCCTTTAACCTCACCACAGCCACTCCCAGACTCCATAAATAGCCTGGTATGAGGGCTGCATCCATAACTCAGTATTCAAATGAACACAGTCGTGTCATATTTTTGCGACCACAGGATGTGGCCGTGTCATATATCTGTGCCCTAAGGGGGAAGTAAAGGTTTATTTATCACAGGTGCTCATCCCTTGCTGCCTCCCTCTCTGTGTGTGATGTATATTTCAGATGTGTGTGTATACTGTTGTGTATTTTCCTCCATCCTGCAACACCTTTCTCACTGTTCTCCATCTCTTTCGTTTTTTCATCCACCCCAATTCCTTTTGTCCTCCCTCTATCGTGATGCATTTGATATACTGTATGACATGTAATGTATTGCTTTTTTTCCCCCTCCTTGTTTCTCTATGTGTGTGTGTGTGTGTGTGTGTGTGTGTGTGTGTGTGTGTGTGTGTGTGTGTTTAACTGTGATGCATGTCCTGTCCTCTGATGGTAAATCCTTGCTACCCTACATCCATCTGAGACTGGAGCATGTTTTTAATCCCTGTGCGTCTTTCCTCTCTCCTGTTCTTCTTCCCTCTGTTTCTCATGCATGATGTCTCTCTCCTGTTGTATCTCCCTCTTCCTCACTCCTTATCTCGCTGTGTCTCTCTAGGTGCTGGCTGCGATTGGATACATACTTCATCTGGAGTTTCATAGGCCCTGCCACGCTCATCATTATGGTGAGATACACATACATGCATGCTCACTCACACTTGACATAGTGCTACATGTACAGAGCAGACCGGCTGCCACATGTTCGTGCAGAAACGACAGGCCACATTAAGGTGTTTGTTAATCTCCTACAAGGTTTCCCTGAGCTCTCCGTAGTATAAGTGCGAGCAGAAGGAACTTTATGTCAGTTTAATAATTCCCACTCATGGATTAACTCTCAAGTGGGCACATATTCCAACAAGCTGGAAATCTTTGGAGGGACATAGAGCACAGACTGTTGTACTTCACACAGATTATGATAAGAACTCAACAAAGTTATATTTCTCTTATTTGATGATCCAGGCAATGTACTTCCTCTCGGTCTAGCTACTTTTATTACACAGTGAAAAGAAGATCACAGACCTCCACAGATCTCAATTTGACCATTTTTCTTGTCCGTACATAGAGCAATGTCAATGAGTTTGCAAGATTTTTTAATGAGCAGGAACGGACAAACAGAAAAAAGCAAACCATATATACAGTATATATGTGTACATATACATATATATAAAGCTAAGTTTGAGAAAGAGAGAATGAAAGCTATGGGACATGTTCCCAATTAGGTGAATGTCAGCATGTACACTGATGCTCTGTGCTCATTTTAGAAATGTCAGCCAGGCTATCACTGATCTAACTGGAGCTGTAAGTGGGAGCAGTGCAGGTGGGACTGCTCTGTTATGACTCTATGCCCATTGGTAACATATACAGCCTTGGAGACCCAACACAACAGCCCAGATGAGTCATTATTAAACCACGCTATCTATGCATTGGCAGGGCAGTAGAAGAGACAGCAACTGTGAGAATTGGATTTCTATTATAACAATGATCCTCGATGGTTGTAATGACTGCTGTATTTTCCCTGATGCTCAAGCTGCTGTATTTTGAGCACATAAAGGGTTGTTGATTGTGGGCTGATACTGTGTCCCCAAGCCAATTACTGCTGGAAGGGAAAATGAAATGATATGCACTGTGTGTGAGTGAATTGTTGTGGTGACATTGTGTCTTTAATTAGGCTCATTGCTGCAGAATATTAACTTGTACGTGTTTGTGTCTGTGTGTTTCAGCTGAATGTAATCTTCCTCGGTATCGCTCTTTATAAGATGTTCCATCACACAGCCATTCTCAAACCAGACTCTGGATGTCTGGACAACATCAAGTAAGTGCATGTGTGCATACCATTCTGCCACCACACCAGTGCTTCTTATTTTGACAGTGGATGTGATTATACATGCCTGTTTGCCTAGTTTGACATTCTGGAAGATATACTTATTTCCTTTTTCTTTTTCTTTTTTTTGTCAAGATGAATAGTTTGATACCACTCTCATGTCTGCACGGCAAATATAGTATATAGCTGCAGCCAACAGTCGATTAGCTTAGCATAAAGATTGGAAATGGGGGAAAGTCTGGCCTAGCTTTGTCCAAAAGTAACAAAATCTGCATACCGGCACATCTAAAGCTTACAATTTAATATGTTATATGTTGTTTAATCCGCACATAAACCAAAATGTAAAACAAAATAAGATATGGTTTTGTGAGGGGTAATGAGCAAGACATGGTCCTGCACACAACTTTCTGTAAAATGGTGAATTTCTGCTTTTGTACGGATCAAACAATTGAGGTAAGATGTTTTAATAATGAGCTCTAGATTTTGTTACCTTTAAACAGAGCCAGGCTAGGCGTTTCCAGTCGTTATGCTAAGCTAAGCTCAAATGCTGCTGGCTCCAGCTTAATATTTACTGTAAGACACGGGAGTGGTATTGATCTTCTCATCCAACTCCTGGCAAGAAAGCTAATAAGTGTATTTCCCAAAATGTCAAACTATCCATTTTAAATTTAATGTCTATCAGCCTTTTTTTTTTTTTTTTTTGCACATTAGCATCTTGCATGAAGCGCATTTCACCTTTGTCTGACATTATTTCAAGACACTACTCATGGAATTCATCATGTCACTGTTACTTATATCACCCTCAGAGAATGTCACTGAAATATGACTTCATTCCCACAGACCACAGAAACTCTGTCCACTAAGCTAACTAATCAGGATTGTGTTATTTCTCGTTCCAGTGCAGCTCAAGACAAAAGGCTGAGTCTAATTCAAACAATATGCCGTGGCTCAGAGCTCAACGCCTTACTGAGGCACAGCTCAGAATTTATAATGTAAATCACCGAATGGCTTACTCGTTTGATTTATCATTTAAATATTACTGCCAATGTATCTTTCATGACAGCAGTTTTAAGTAGGACTTCAAGTGGGAGGCGTTTCAGACATAAAGACAACCAGCCAAGCTTTGCTTCGGTGCAGTTCAGGGGAATGTAATCAAAAAGCCAGATGAAAGATAAAATTAAAGATCCATTTGGAATACAATGCTT
The DNA here is from genome assembly GCF_002260705.1 of Seriola dumerili. Taxonomy (NCBI): domain Eukaryota; kingdom Metazoa; phylum Chordata; class Actinopteri; order Carangiformes; family Carangidae; genus Seriola; species Seriola dumerili. The sequence continues at coordinate 139,815 of NW_019174557.1, read as the reverse complement.
TTGTATCTTTTTTTTTCTATTATTTTTTAACAAGGTTCCTTAGTCTTTCTGAGCACACTGAAGGCTGAATAGATTTTGATCTGTTTCACTTCATTAGTCATGTCTTATTTTGGTTCATTTACTCGTTAATCATCATCATGCCTTTTTTGTCTTATCATTTTTTTTTCTTCCTTTTGCTTTCTTTTGTCTCTTTAACTCCAAGCCATCATATGTTGTCTTTGTTGTGGATTGGCTCTGGTAAGGCCTCTCTCCAATCAGAAGCCTCTCGTCTTTCTAGAGACATTTTGATTGGTTTGCTTGTCATCGTATTTGTCTGTAGAACCTGCTTAGAGTCTTTGCATATCCCTAAATTAACCATTAACCTGCCTTGTAAAATGGATTACTTGTTCATGTGTGATTTGTGAGCTCCCTTGACCTATAGACCTAAAGTGCTATTGAAATATTATAATGGTGAGATGTGAATGAGGGCGCACAGAGCTGAGAGAGAAACCATGACTCAAGGGAGCACTGGAGGGAGAGGTGAAATGGAGGGATGGAAAAGAGAGGGATGAGTGTACCCTTTATTGAAGTGGGTCGTCAGACGAGCTTTATTGGAGGTTCTGTCTCGCCTGAATGGTGCCACAGAGGGCAACATCGAATCAATCACCTCAGTCTCACTCACTTACTCTCCTCTTCTTTCTCTCTTCCTTCCTCCTGCCTCTACTAATATCTCCCCTTCTGCCCCCCCACCCACCTCCCACCCCCCTCGCCCGCTTTTCTTGCCTTCCTTTCCTCCATCCCTCACACGAGAGGTGATCACTATCCAGTCAGCCAATCAAATTAACAGCCATCATCGCAGCTGTGGCAGACCCGAAACTGTGACCTTTACTGAGAAATGTCATTTATAATGGCTGTAATGTCCGTCTACTTACTGCCCAGTAGAGCCACTCACGTGGCCACACACACACTCCACACACTCACATGCACACACTCGAGCAGGGACTTGCGATCCATACACATGCCTCGACATGACCAAAACTCTGACATTTGGCCTTTATGACTCATTTCTGCAAAGGCTTTATTTGAAATGTAGTTCCACAGCCTTGAAAACTTTTATGAAATTTAATTCCATTATAATGTTATCATCACAATTGCAGTAACAGACTTCAGGACCCACTTCTGCCTGTGAAAATGTTTTTCACCCTCTTCCATGTACTTTGAATAACAGAGTTGGGATGTGTCTTGGAAAAAAAAAAAAGTCTTACGTGCTTGACTTTCTCAATTCTAGTGGCTGACGTCAGCTAGTTTATAACCTCCCCTTCCTCTCTCGAGATGGTATCTAGATGAGCAAATCCACTTTCTCTCTTTTCTCTCACCCTTTTCATAAGAGTATAATTCTTTTAGGCAAAACCTCCCACTGTTACCCTCATCCCACTCCCACAGTGTTTGGGCTCTGAATGAACCCTCCCTAACCCCTTCCTCCGGCCTCATAGTCCCACATGCATCAAACTTGGCTGAATAGCTTCTCTGATCCGGGGAAAGAGACAAGCCTCTCGTACTATCCTACTTACAATGTCACCTGCAAAATAAACTGTGCATATTGTGGGACGTAGCAAACAGCGATGTTGTCTCCCTTCCTTCTCCCGCAGGTCTTGGGTGATTGGGGCCATAGCTCTGCTGTGTCTGCTGGGCCTGACCTGGGCTTTTGGACTAATGTACATCAACGAAAGCACCGTGATCATGGCCTACCTTTTCACCATCTTCAACTCCCTGCAGGGCATGTTCATCTTCATCTTCCACTGCATACTGCAGAAGAAGGTGAGGGAGTCACGCAGAGACAAACCTGGACAGAAATAGATAGACGGTGTGACAGGCAGACAAATACAAACACACACACACACACACACACACACACACACACACATGCTAGCACATTGATCAGCGGGGACACCAAAAATATTTGCAGAGCTGTCACAGGTTTGATTGGTCATTCAGTATCCCTACTGGCGGCTCAATTCTCATATTTTCACTCTCACCGCCTCACTCTCTCTCTCTCTCTCTCACTTTTCACTGTGTGACAGCAGGTAACAAACTGAGCTGCTCGTCTTCACCCAACAGAAAAGAACGTTTTTCATCAGGGGGAGGTCATCAAGCCCGAAATAGCATTTTCAAAACTTTGATAACATTTAGCTCCAGTTGTTTTAGATTTTGGACACATGCAGAGGAAAGAAATGCCTGCTTCCATGTCTAAGAAGCAGTGGTTACAGATACAATACTCTGATGATTTATGCAATTAAATAGATCAACCTTGCTCACATGGACACACAGCCCCCCTTTTCATTTTTTAAAAGATGACCTTCTTCATACATATACATGTGTGCGGTTTGGGTTTATTTGGCCTAAATGATTAGAGGCATTTGTGAGTACATACCTACCACTTTTTAAATTTGAATTATATGTGGCTTCCAGGAAGAGCCTACATATCCTGGGATATTTTTACAGAGTCTCCCACACACTGTCAGTGCCTTGGAGAACACAAGAGGAGCAGGATATGGAAAGAAAATTCATCAAATGCTTAATACTCTCGTCTGGCTGCAGTCCCACAGAGAGTTTTTAGTTTTAAGTGTACAACCAGTAAACAAGTGCAGTGTGTGTGTGTGTGTGTATGTGTGTGTGTAGAAGTCAGCATGCACAGTACTTAGGTATGTGTTAGGCCGTGGGATCAGGTATCCTGAGAGATGTCCTCAGAACAGTGCTGAGGTTGTCTTTGGCTGTGGCCCAACATGGTTTCTCTCAAGATGCATGGAGCAACTCAACACACAGCTGTTCAAACAGAGCATGTGACAATACACGTCTGCCAGTCCAACAAGCTTGTTAAAAAGCAATTACAGTCGTATTTGTTCTAATTTGATTGGGATCTAAATGCAGATGTTTTGTGTGTGTGCAAGTGCATCATATGTCCCCCTAAGGAATATGTCCATTTCAGGATGGATGTGCGGCAGTAATAACATTTGGGATCGGATGTTGATGTTGAAGTTTATGAAGTTAATCCTTTAATGTCTACGTTTTTTATGGGGTTAGTGTTTGCACAAAGAATTTGAGTAGGAAAAGAATTTAACGGGGACACTATATCAAGTTAAGCCCTTCCAGTCTTTTTTTTTTTTTTTTTTTTGTTTGCCTGGTATGTCATCTTAAAAATATGCTTCAACATGTGCAAGGTCAAAGTGGAACATCAGTCAGTGCCTCCTCCTCCTCCTCCTCCTCCTCCTCCTCCTCCTTCTTCTTCATGTGTCCTTTTCACCTCCCCTGCCCAGGTGCGCAAAGAGTACGGCAAATGTCTGCGCACTCACTGCTGCAGCGGCAAGAGCGTGGAGACCTCCATCTCCTCCTCGAGTAAGACCACCACCTCACGGACTCCAGGCCGCTACTCCACAGGCTCACAGGTGAGCTTACCTGCCTGCACACCTGGACGCTACAGCACAGCAGACTCTCAGGTGAGGCCAGAGCACGCCATGAGGGTTTTGGGTTATCGCTGTTCACTTTCAACTAGTTTTACTGTAGGCAGAAGCGAACCATGAAAAAACAAAACAGTTAAACACGGACTTTGTGTTTGCAGTCTTAAGATGTGGATTTTGTGTTGAAAGTGAGATAACCCAAACCCTGACTAACACCTTCACATATTGATGCTGAACACAGGTAGATTGAGCTTAAATGGAATTGATGGGTGATTATTTCCCCCCCACCTGTTTCTCTCTTGCTGGTTGTTGCTTTACTTTTTCCTTTACTGCCTCTCCTGCACTAATTTGCCCTTTGTTTGCACACCATACTCTCGTATATTATGTTTCTTACCATATTTCCCCCCCTCCCCCCTTTTTTGTCATCACGTCTTTCCTCCCCACGGTGCTCTCTCGTTGTCGTTCCTCCCTCTCTTTTCCCTTATCCTTTATTCCTCCCTCCCTTCATCATCGCCGCTCCTCTTTGTCTTTGCCCATGCCTTCTCTACCTCTTTCTCCCTCCCTGTCTATTTCTCTCTCGCTTCTTTTCCTCTGTGTATAGAGTCGTATCAGGCGGATGTGGAATGACACTGTGAGGAAACAGGAGTCCTCCTTCATCACTGGAGACATCAACAGCTCCGCCACGCTCAACAGAGGTAACCACGGGATACCTACCATTTGCATCCTCATCACTGTCACCATATCTACTTTATTAATAGCGGGAGGTTCAGCCAGCATACGCTGTCATTTAGTAAAGTGGTAGGAGTCCAAACTTCTAATAATGGTACTGTGTTCGTGTAGAGAGGAAGATTAGCAGAATGGAGTGTAAATATCACTTAATACTTTTTTGCTGCTTCAAAGGATGACTTTACAGGAAAGCAAGTTTGGAGCCGACTGTTGTCAAAACGGAAACATCAACCAGTTTGTGGTCCCATTATAAATCTACACAGTGCAGAGTTGACTGTGCTGCAGAGAGCTTCTATACTTCTTTTTCCAAGGATAGTCCCCTTTTAAAGCATTGTGGGTGAGAAATCCTTGAAGTTGTGTTCAACTCTTGAGCTGAATAACAGTAACCTTTATTATTATACTCCAACTTATGCAGAGTTGCATTCGATTAATTCTTTGTTATTAGCTGAATGCAATAGTGTGTCACATCAGGTGAAGGTACTAGTGCTAAGAACCTACCGTGCGTCCGTTTTCAGCACATTACAAGGAATGTATGGTTTTATTGTAGCGGAGCACAGTTTTGCAGTGTTTTCCACCTGAGAATCTGTGTTCAGCCGAGCTTATCTTATTATATGAAGGCTGCTGTAGTTACCCAGTTTTAAAATGACTATTAGGCTTAGCTCACTGTATTTTCGCTGTATTCTGAGCTTTCTATTGCTGTCCCTCCAGAGTAAGCCACAGTAATGGACTGTAAGAATGGAATCCATGAGTATGGCTGTCTCAGGGCTAGGGTAATGAGGACATAGACACCCAAATGGCTAGACATTTTGACACACACACACACTCTGGAGCGTGCGCACACACACACACACACACACACACACACACACACACACACACATATATACTGCCATTTGTTAGTCTCTAAGTCGAGGTGTGGCCCTCGCTTCCTTCAGGCCACTAATAAGCTGTTAGCATGACAGATTGATGCTAAAGCAGACACGGTGTGTGTCAGCGCCTGAATTATCACACACTTAGTGAGGCAGGGCTTAAGACACCCCTACCTCCTCCTTCCCTCACACTTTAAAGTACGGTGCAGAGAGCTACTTAGCCAGTAGATTTCAAATGACTACATACTGTGGCTTAGTGAATAAGGATGGAGTGGAATAAACTGGATATTCTGATAGGGGGGTGACTTGTTGAAATTAGGACAGAATAAAATGGAGAAGGAATATGTTTATTTTAAGACATTATGTCTCTTTTTAGCTGTGTTGGGACTAAGGGTGCATATCATATTAATTAATGTGCATTGTCCACTATAGATAAATATCCGGTAGCTAGATTTTTTTTTCAACCAAGAGTTGATGCCCAAAATTCATTCAGTATTCTGCCACGTTCCACTTTCTTCATTATTTCTAATTTATTCTACCTAGAGCTCTATTTTGTCAGCCAAGTCCAGGCTGCTTGCCAGCTTCTCTGCTCTGATAGGGAAATGGCAATGAAGTTTTACTAATATGAACTGAACTGTGGTGTCCTCAAACACAGGAATTAGACAACTAAAATGTTGTGGTATTTTCTCTTTGCTGAAGGAAAAAAAAAAAAAAGTGTTACCACAGAGATGTTTCAGTGTCTCCCCCTCCCTCTAACCTATGTTTTGAAGCTATATGACATATATCCACACTTAGGAGTAGTGGTAGAGGTATAGCGTGATGATGAGAGGATGAGGAGGAATGTACAGGAGCTGTCACGGTCATTCGTCTTCTGTTTTTCCGCAGTGTCTTAATGTGTACATGATCTGTCTCCCACCTAGGGAAGAAAATGCACTGACAACACTTTTTTTGTGGTCCCTTTGTCCATTAACTATCCTGTAGTCATGCTTCTCTGCTCAAGCGTATTGAACTGCAGCACAATCTTCTCCAAGCTATGCTACTTTCTCCTTCCTCTCTCTCTCTCTGTCTGTCTGTCTCCCTCTCTCTCTCGCTCTCTCTCTCTCTCTCTTTCTTATCCCCTCCCTCGACCTGTATGCAGTGGCTGCAAGAATGACTTGTCAAGCTTTTTCTTGCCTTTCACCTCAAACTATGTTTGCTTGTTTGATTTACTTGTCCTCTTCTCTCCCTCTTTCTTCCACACACTCACTTTCCATCTCACTCTCCCTTCCTCTTCTTCCTTCTTGCTTACTTCCACTCTGCGACGTCTACATGCTCTCTCCCTCAACCTCTATCTCTGCCTTTTTTTTTTCTTGAGTGCCTCTCTCTCTCTCTCTCTTTCTCTCTTGACTTGGCTGTTGCTTTTCCTCTCTCTTCCTCTCTCGACTTGGCTGTTGCTCTTCTTCTCTCTTTCTCTATCTGCCTGTACCAGGAGCCATGGCTAATCATCTTATAACTAATGCTCTCCTTCGTCCCCATGGTACTAACAATCCTTATAACACTCTCCTGGGGGACTCGGCAGTCTATAATAACCCAGCCGTGGGCATGTACAACACCCAAGGTGTGCCTGATGTTCCTTTTATAAACATACAACATTTGGAAAGTTAGCTTAGAGTTATTTTTCAGCACATTGCATTTATTTTGCATGGTTATTTCATTTTAAAATGTTTGCCACTGTAATACACTTTTGGCTGCATATCTGATCTAGCCTTAGTATGGCTCCCAAGTGAGACAATCAATCACACTGCAATAATCTTTCACAAAGGACACCCACTGGGCAGTTCTCACAGCACATAAATGTACAGATGCAATTCGGTTCATGAAATATCAAAACAATATAACAAGATCACATGCTGATTTATTGTGCTCTATAGATGCAAACTATACATACATAACTGATTACAAATTCACCATATCTTTTAGAAGCTACTTGGGAGCCATGAAATATTTGTACTATTTTTTTTTGTGAATGTTCTATTTTATACAGTACATTTCACACAATGCTTTGTTTTGAATGCCAGTTTGTATGTGTCAGTTGGGACTTGTGTGTATTGCTTGTTGTGCTGCATGCCTACTGTAGATATACCATGTTTTAAATGTAATTTGTGAGGTGTTTTTTTTTTTAATGTTTTCTCTGTGTTACATAAATAATGAACCACATGATAGCAGCCAGCTAACAATAAGGCCCTGAAAAGCAGACTTTGATTTTAAGAATCAGACAGGGTTTCTTTGTTAAACAGCTTTCATCACGCCTCCAATTACTGTGCAACTGTTGATTTTGAAGCTGCTGAAATTTGTTTCTCTCGATACAAAAACTCACATCTGTGTCTCTTTTCTCTCTTCTCCCTCATGCTGTCCATTAGCACCTTACCGAGACACAAGTATGGGCTAAATTAATACTCAACTACTTCAATAACATCGACTTTCTTCTCTCTTTTCTTGCTTCCAAAGCGTTCTGCCTAACATTTTCAGTCCAATCTACAGCAAAACAGTGGTTTTGTTTGGCTGTCAGACATGCTAAAGCTTTCTTTTTCTCTCCCAAATTATGAGTCAGTCCACGTAAAAGACTTATTTTTAGATCCATCTTCTATGGAATGCTTTTTAAAAGTTTTGCTCTGAAGCAATATATATATATAGTTAAAAAAAAACAGCATTAGCATTGAATCTCATTGAATTCAAATGGTGTGAATAAAATGTGCAAATTGAAATTTGAGTTATATTTGCTCTTAAAATGACTTGAAATGTAATTACTTTAAGTGTCACTTCAAAACATTTATTTTTGTAGTGAAGTCCAACTCTACTTTTTGTATTGCTGTGGTGCTGGCAGTAATTGAGAAAAGAAAGTACTTCTGAGGTTTCACTTAAATGAATTATGGACGCTTGAAGCATTTCTCTTTCCAAGAAAATTATCATTGCTACTTTTTAATCCTCAATTCACAGCACACACTATGATATCAAACAATAATTAAAATCTTTCTTCTGAGAAATCCACTTAGTTTATTTAAGGATCCTAATAATTATTACTTTTTTTAATTATTTGCTCCTCAGAGGGCATCCTGAACAACGCAAGAGACTCCAGTGTTATGGATACGCTCCCTCTTAATGGTAACCATGCCAACAACTACAGCATGGCCAGCAGTGAGTACTTGAGTGACTGCGTCCAGATTCTAGACCGTAGTGGTGGCTACGGCACCCACAGCAACCACAAAGAGACGACCCTGGAGAAGAAGATTCTCAAGGAGCTGACTTCCAACTACATCCCGTCCTACCTCAACAACCATGAGAGAGCCACTACGGAGCGCAATCACAACCTGATGAACAAGCTGGTCAACAGCAGCATGGCCAATGGAGGTGACTGGTTTGGTTTAAATCATTTCAGGCGTTGAGACAGGGACACTGCTTCAAATGAACATAACTAGGAATTCTTGTGTAATTAAACACTGCCCTCAGAGCGCTGATCCTGGCTTCCACAGGTTGGGTGCGTAAACGCTTTTCTTGTCTCAAGATCTAGGGGCGGAGTCATATTTGTCACGGCAGTCAATTTTCCAAATCAAGGAGAGGAGAGGGCATCTAACCCCAAAAACAGCATTACTGTTTTTTTTTTGTAAATGTGCTTTGCTCACAGCATTTATACTGTTGACAGACGTATACGTGTGTAGTAAACAAATAAACGTGTTAAACAGGCAGTGAGCAATTCTTTTGGCCACTTGGGACCAGCTGAACCAAGCTGAGAACACAACACTGACATATTATCACCTTCTAAGTTGATATGGCAAACATGCTAGTGTACAGTTGCCCAATTATGCATCCAGCAGATTGTTAGCGACAGCTGCATTTCTGGCCCCCTGATGAATGTAAGTCCAATACTCACTCTGCTTTTAGCAGTTTTTTTTATTCTTTTTTTTTTTTTTTTTCGTCTCAAGCTGCTCCTGAGAAAAATATGTGGCCCTTAAACTACTAAATGCTCCACTACTGTATGTTCAGTGCCATTTGATGCTGGGCAGGCGGTGTATAGTGGGTTTTTAGAGCTATTTCACTGAGAACAGCTGCCTGCTGTGACAGAAAACTGCACAGATGAGAGCCGCGAGCTGATTGAAAAACATTAAAGTTGCGCACCGGAAAAACAAAACAGTTAGATCAAAGAGTCTGACAACCCTTTGTAAAGGTGAGGGGAGATGCAGGTAAATGAGTCAGGTGATAATATGAGCAACCCCTTTCTAATTACACATTGTAATTTGATCCACTGTTAATATAAAAATGTTGATTAAAGCAGCTTTAAAAAGTCAAATAACATTTTTGACCAGTTAACACTGGCGTCACCACTTTGGAGCGCTAAAATTAACAACAGCAGCAGTATGCTATAACAGTTACTCCTGCTTGGTTCTTTCAGGGAGCATGGCAGGAGGCAGCAGCAGCAGCAGCAGCAGTGGAGTTGGTGGGTGTGTGGGAGGCAGTAAAGAGGACAATGGTCCAATGGTGCTGGACAACCCTGTGGCCTTCCCCCATGAGGAGAACCTGGGTTTGGAGATTATCAGAGAGGAGTCCAACGCTCCACTCCTGCCGCCACGGCCCCCTCCACCAGACAGCCACCCGCCACCGCCGCCTCCTCCCCACAGCTTCTCACGGCCGCGGCGCATTCCCCAGGAGACCAGCGAAAGCTTCTTCCCCCTGCTGACCAACGAGCACACTGATGAGCACACGCATTCACCCAACCACAGAGACTCACTCTACACCAGCATGCCAGTGCTGACGGACCTCCCGGATGGGCAGATGAACGGTTTAACAGACGGAGAGGAAGATAGCTCAGGGGAGCTGCAGCCCTGTAAGAGTGCCACTGCTCCAGAGCTGGATGATGTCTATTATAAGAGCATGCCAAACTTGGGCTCCAGGAATCACCTTCACGAGCTACAGAGCTACTACCACATGGGCCGTGGTGGCAGCGATGGATACATGGTGTCTGGGAGCAAGGAGGAGTCTGATTCGTCGCCCGAGGAGCCGCCCATAGACCCTTCCCACCTGGTTACCAGTCTATAGAGCCAATCAAGAGACTTCTGTCCCTCCCCAGCCCACTCTCACATTTCCAACCTTCCAATGAAAACATTCTGTGTTGTTGACTGACTGACTGACAGACCGAGCTGGCCCGCCCCTGGATTGATGTACTGTGTGTGACATTAACTATGGTTCATGACAATATGGTCGAGATATCGCTGGTCAAATGGAAGCAGGGACTGAATGTATTGTCATAAATGGTGCAGACTGAGTGGGCGGTTCTGAGAGACCTTTTGTGAACATGAAACAGAAATGGAACTTCTAACCTGGAAAGGAAAGGAAGGAGGAGGGATTCTGTAATTTTACCATACCTGTTACTTTAATTTGGAATCTTGGATTGACCGTAGCCCTACGAGTTCCCCAATATGGACCTCTAGCAGATTATAGCATATAGTCCACTACCACCACTACAGGGGCGTGGCCCCCAGCTCTGGTTAAAGGAGCTGCCTGTCTGTTTGTCTGTATGTCTGTCTCTCTGTCTCACTCTAAAAGACACGTACTGGGATGATGCTTCAACCTCTCTGAAGGGTAGAGCAGGATATTCAACTCTGGTGTTCATGACATAAACTGGCCCCAAAGAGGCCCCGCCCCACTACCTGCCAATCAAGTGGAGGATGTATGATATATGCCCTCACTAATGATCATCCCGAAAAACTATTTTACTGGACAACCGAACTGTAACCATATCACGCCGATGTTCTGAATTCTCTTCCTGTTCGTATCTGCTAAACTGGAGTTTGTGTCCGGGCTGGTGTAACATTCCTGCAAGTTGTAGTGACTGCGGCTACTGTGTACTTCACTGAAAACAAAGAAGGAAGATCATATTACAACAGACTGAATTAAAAAAAAAAAGAAAAAAGAAAAAAGAATGGGTTCCGTTTCTTCTCCTTTCTTCTGTAAAAGTTTTCAGTTATCAAAGAATTATGAAGAAATCACAAACTGTTTCTATGTATTGTACAGAATACAGATACAGATACAAATGTTGCATATGACCAAGTCTTTTATTTTTTGATTTTACGTTGCAAACCTTTTGTCTGTGGAACTGTTCTGAACCGTCATGATATGTGCTAGTCACGTGTAGACTACAGAATGAGCAAGGAACAATCTTTCATGTCACTCTTTCATACATACAGAGACAGTTACGCACTCCTTAATTAATACGCATATACCCTATGCACACTTCATTCTGGTCCCTTTATAGCAACACCACTGTCACTTACGTTTTGCAAATCAACTGTTACTATATACTTTACCACTGTGTAGATTTAAAACTAAAGGGAAAATTAAGTGGTTAAGTTATGAAGGAGACGGTTTCTATGGAAATGCTACGTTTTAGTCCTTGCTGGAAGTGGGTCTCATCTCATTTGTTCTTGAATAAAGCATTTCCTTCCTTGAGGCGCAACGAGGAGCCTGGGTAGGAAAAAAAAAATAAAAAATTAGATATTTGGAGTAACACAAGAATGGTTTATGAAGCATATTCTGTCTATTGCCAAATTCTCCCAATTGACATTACCTTGCTGTGCCAGTTGAGATCCTACTGTACAGAAAAAGAATGCTGAGAATAATAAATGTCATTCTCTAAATTTCCACTATTTCCACTATTTGAAAAAGGGTGGGTCTCACCTGTGAAAATGCCATGATTACACCATATATGTGTACTGAATATGTGAAAACTCTGCACACAGCAGCACTGTCCAGTGTGGAAAGCCAATGTTTACTTATTTAGGAGGAAAATTTCATAAGTGTATGAAGTCTAGCTTGCACATGTATCCCACAAGCCCCCTCCATGTCCCCAAGAGAGAAATTATTTATTTATCTGTTTATTGGTTTAAAGACAGCAAAACAAGCTTGGAGGAAAGAAAGCTGGCTTTAGGCAGGAGTAAATAAAGTGGCACTGGGTTTGTTTTTTGTTCCTTTTTTTAAATTATTATGATCATGATTATTATTACAATATTATTGCTAATTATTTATTCTTTTTGTATGGGTTCCAAGTTGAATGATCTCATAACTAATATTTGTTGTAACAGTGAAAGTTGTTTGCCAACAAATAAATTACTGACATAGCTTTGCGGTTTTCCGCCTCTTGAGTGTTATCACTTATTACATCAAAATTAAATGCAAACACAGAGTTAAACCCAGCAGTGTTTTCACTTCAAATATGCATTCCTGGTTATTTGGGGAGATTACGTTCTGCACAAATGCCAACAGACATATTGCTACATGCGTTTTCTGTATTTCTGTTTCATTCTCTGATGAAATTCTGCCTTTCTCTCTGTAAACCTGTCAAAACAGCTTTTGAGTGTCTGGGTGTATAGGACGGCAAACGTTTCCAGAATAATATTGAAATATTATGTATACGGAGGACTGACCTACAAGAGTCAGGTGATGAGAATAATTACTTTCAGACAAACTGTGAAGTAGCTATACACAACATAAAAGCACTTGTGCAGGTTGAGAGTAGGTTGATGTGTGTGTGTGTGTGTGTGTGTGTGTGTGTGTGTTTGTGCGTGTGTTTGTGTGTTTGTCTGTTTGTGTGTGTGTGTGTGTGTGTGTGTNCTCTTTCTGTGTGTGTGTGTGTGTGTGTGTGTGTGTGTGTGTGTGTGTGTGTGTGTGTGTAATAGACTGCTCAGGTTAAATACCTGCTCAGAGAAGTTTCGTCGGAATCAATGTTTGCTGAATTAATTCACACCTTGGTGCCACAACAGTAAGATATTAGAAAGGGAGATACAAACAGCAGATATCAGATTACAAAATTCAGGTTGTTTGCCTGCATGTTTCTTTTTGTTGTTGTTTTTTTAAAGATCATATATGGTAGTCGCATACAAAAGTCAGTGAAGGTAACATACTGACATACAGGTTTGGGTGCTCCTTGTTTGCATACAATTGGCAGTATTTATGGATGCCAAGCTGCTGAGGGATAATATCTTTGCACTAAAACTCGTGAATGAAGCTAGTTGATTTGTCCACACTAAGGGTATGTCCAAGAGTGGCGGTTATATAGAAGCAGCAGTGTCTGAGGGAAGTGGCCATTCCAAACCAGAAGATAAAGGTAAAAAATGAAAAATAAAATAAAATACTTAAATTTTAGGCATTTGGAGTCTATTCACCTGTCCAAAGAAGACCCCAGGCAAGGAAAATGGGAGAACAACTTATTAATTAATAAAGACACAGTGCAAGTTGGACTGGGATTTTGGACTGTTTGCCATGGTGATATTGCGGGCTTCTTCCAAAACTGAGGCAGCTGACGCCTAAAGGTGTAAGGTGTGGTCCTGCAACCACATCCAAGTGTCAGGGCCTATCACTGTCCAGTCCATTCCACTAGACTGTGGATATATAGGTCTAAGCCTCTACAATCAGTTATTTCTATCCTTGGCATCATGGCCATTGTGGTGTAGGTCCATTATAGCTGACATATGTGCCTCTTCCACTTGGTCTGTTCCTTCTACATTTACACAGTTCTACCTGTTTAATGTACTGTAGCGGTTGGCACCTCCTTTGGGGAGCAGGTGCTTAGTGTTGCCCAGCAATAGCCATTCTTAATCATTCTCTGGGTGGACTGAGGTAAATCCCAGATGAAGGATGACGTCCTGTCTTTTCCAGTCAGTTTTGCCTCCTTGGGGGCAAAACTGAGCAGTGTCTTTTGAGACTGGCAAGACCTTGGTAGCCTCTCACACATTTGCTTTAACTAGTGGTACTTTTTGTGGTGTGTATGTAATGAAGATAGGTAAACTTTTTGCTATAGGCTGTCCTCTTAAGCGTTCACACAAGTTTTTTTTTTTCTTCTTTGAATCATCATCTCATTTCGAAGCTGAGCCTGACAGCTTAAACTGTTGGGAGGCAGCACTCCTGGCAGAGTACTGACACCCCGTACATAAGTAATATATAACTGGGTTTAAAAGTACTTTATTGTAACATACACTGGTGGTGTCACCCAGTGTCGCGTCATTTGACACAATTCAACTGATGCCTGTAGTCAGGGCGAAGGTGATACAGCCGCTGCGTATCTGGAGAGATGACATGTGTCTATGCCGGCAAATAGCACAGTTTGCGTATCCTGGCACGCTGACAAGATGCTTCAGGTTTCTCTTGGCTTGGTGGAGAACTTTGGGTCTAGCGTATAACCACTGTTCTCCGAGTGAGGAGACTATTTCTTCCGCTCGAGGCCACTCTGAGACTATGAGAGCTTCACAGGTACACTGCCAACTCACAGGTGGTTTGTAGTAATTATGTGTCACTGTGAAAGGGCTGCTCCATTCCCTTTTCACTAGGCCCTGATCCCCCACATTATCATTGGTTTGTCATCATCATTGTTATTTAATTAGTATTTAAGTTGGATGTTTCTATTCATTTTTCAGGTTCAGTTATTCAATACATTGGTCGTGAGATGTGGTTGATCTTTGATTGCAGGTTTGATATGTTGGAAGGGTCAGCCCACTTTGTATATTTCCAGTTGTTTGTCTGGGTTAGTGGGGTTGATCAGCAGCTTAATCAGGGAAAGGGGAAACAGGTGTGTGTCATTAAGTCCTCTTAGTAGTAGTGAGGGACTGGGCATGAGTATGTGAGAAGATGGGTAGAACTGTTCTGCAGTAGATAACAGTGGGGTGAAACTTGTGCACTTATAAATAATATCTGGTGCTTATTGTAGAGTGGGAATTGTCTGCGGTAACAGAAGTTAATATGTAGTGGTCGCGTGGGGTTTGATATGCTTGGATAGGCATGCGTAAGATTAGCTCACCCCCGTACCTACCTAAGCTGGTGGTAGGCTCCAGTGAGGTGAAAAGGAGGAGATAAGATGCCAGTCAGGAGTCAATAATGAGAGACAGAGCAGGTAGCATCTTGCTGTGAGTCTGCAGATTTTATTTCTTTGACATTATGACTTCAGTAATTTTTTGGTTGAATTTCGTTTGGTAATATTTTTGTTAATAAAATCCAATTTTTTGAGCACTTACGCCGCCCTGCTGACCTGCTTTCTTTGAAACATCCCTTTCAAAGTTTCCATTGCCCAAACACCAGCATCTGCCCTTTTTACGGGGTGGCGGCACTACAGTCACCTAAACCTCCTGACCCAGTAAGTCAGCTTCTGATGCATATCACTGAAAGATATTTCACTCAGAAAACCATGGTTACATGCAGAGCACATGGTATTCATACTTCCTTCCAATCATTAGTGTCCATTTTTATTATATAATTTGACAATCTAAAATATTACAGATAGAGCATGAACTGCTTACATAGTGCTGTTTGTATCCAGAACGCTAATTTCAAGCCAGGCGCTCAGGGCTCAATATTTCTAAATACTTTCTGTGAGACTGTGACAAGGCTGACACATGACAAGACTATCTGCAAATGACACAAGAACAACAAACAGTCTAATAACACTGCAGCCTGCCCCCATCCATATAAATTTCCTCGCACATTGATGTCAGCTTGGTTTGGATTTGTTCTGGCGGTGTGGTGGTTTTTCAGACTTGATGTGAAACTGAATACTGATATAAAAAAAACAAAAAAAGTGACAATTTATTGTGAAGGTTTTGGTCATGACACATCCTAGATGGTTAGTGTCAGTGGTTGACCTACAATGAATATCCATTATGAGTGAAAAGCAAAATGAAAAAAAAAGTATTTGGCCTAGGATAAATATCAAAAGCTTCATGAAATTGCAATATGCCCTTTTATTTGTAGCAGTGCCCCCACAAAGGCTTCTTGTGACCCAGTTGGGTATAATCTCTGCACAGTATCTGTGTATTATTGAGGACTTTCACCATTTCTTATCTGCTTTGATCATAGATTCGGTTTACGGAAAGGAAAGAAAAGAAAATAACAGAGAAAGGGGAGTTAGAATATAATGAGAAAAGGCAGGGAGACCAGTGAAAAAAGGGGGAGGGCGGAAAGGGGGCAAAATGGAATGATAGTGTGAAGAAACGTGTAAAAAAGAAGTGTGGAAAGAAATTGCATTTCTTTTTAATAAATGTATTTTAGCTTTCTGTAAAACTAACGAGAGCCACCTAACGCTCACACTCTCCCTGTCCCTCCTTCCCTCCCTTTCCCTTTTTTCCCCACCACGCTGCCAGTAGCGGGCTGATTAAACGAGCATTGGTCTATGTGGGTCATATCTCTGCTGGAGTGCTCTGATCGGTTAGTGCTGCCTGGCTGTGTTATCTTCCCGCTCTCTCTCTGTTTCCCTCCTTCAAGGGAAGGCATTCAGTATGTCTTACAAGGTGACATGTCTCTCAGATTCAGCTCACAGACCAAAGGCAGGAGACTGCAATGATGAGCAGGAGTATAAATTAAAGGGAATCAATCTGTTTATTGTATATGATTAATTAATGACTGTGGCAAGCTGCGCAAATCTAAATGTGGCAACTATAGTACAGGGACTACAAAAACATAAACAGAGCGAGAAGTGCACAATAATGAATCCTTCCTGGAAAGCCACCCATAGCCTAAAATACTTCTGAGTTGTTGAAAGTAGTACATGTTCAGAAATGTTCCTGCAATAATCAAGACGATGTTGAGAAACAGCGACATAAATATTCAAATCAAGCAAGCCAGGATGTCATAGAACACAATTAGAAGACACACTCACACTGTGTCAAATATTCAGTCAGTTATTGAAAGATTATATTATGGATACACAACAGATTTTGACAAATAACTTCCAGTTCATGGCTTTTTTTACTCGGCTTTTAACCAGGTCTCCCAGTCTTCATCAGCGGATGGAGTTTGCTCATGTCACACGGATGTGTTCATTTTGTTTATGCAGCAGCAAAGGCTGATTGATTGACTTCGTTTTAAAGCTGATCAGTGTGCTCTTTTCTCCCAGTTTCTCCCTAAATACTCTGTGATGGATGTGACCTGGTATGCCAGTGGAAATCCAGTGTTAGCGATGAATGTGAATGAATGGCTCAGTAACAAGGAGCCCACCATTGTGAAACCGATATTACGCTACGCTCTCTGTTAATTAAGGCAACTATGGCATTTAAAGTGGAGTTTGAATTTGATTAAATGCGGGAAATCAGCCCATCCATACACAATATGACATTTCAAGATTTCCATCCCATTTCCTTCTTCTGCACTGTTAAGCACTATAAAGCGCAAGAGGCATATTTCCCAGCCGCTCTGGAATCTAGTTTAGGTTCTGATGGAATGAAATGGAACACATGACCTCACATTCTAGAATTCCTGGGCTGTCATTAGAATTTATTGTATCAAATTACACAATTTTAATTGTATTGTCCGAGAATTCCATCTATCATAATGTGGCCATTCCTTAGTTGATTAGACGCTCGCTGTAAGAGAAAGCTAATTAGTCTTTCTCTAAGCCACATCATATTAGCTTCTGAATGGCTAGCCTTGCCCTGACCTCTGGAAACACTTCAAAATGCACAGGGGTTCCTCCACTGACCTATGTGTGTATGTATGCTTGTGTGTGTGTGTGTGTGTGTGTGTGTGTGTGTGTGTGTGTGTGTGTGTGTGTGTGTGTGTGTTAATGTGTGTGTGCTGCCATGTCTACGGCAGCTCATCTGCTTGCGCTGGCCAGCCTGTGTGCTTCAGCATATGCACTCTCTCTCATTGTCCCCTCACCTCAATTTTCCGTGAGAGTGGTCATCGGAAGAAAAACACTTAACAGGTACACGCAGGCCACCCTGAATAATTCACTCTAATTGGCAAAAAGGGAAAAAGAAAGGCCCATAGGCAAAAGAGTGACAGAGGGTGAGCTACAGAGTGAGAAAGATAGACGAGAGACTGGCCATCCATCCACTGGCTTTTTTGAGGTCACACACACGCACGCACCCCCATGCATGTTTAATTGGCTTTGGGGTGGCATGGTGTTTCTGCTGCCTCTGCTGTGAGTCAGACTCACTGTGCCTTTTCTGGAGCGTGCCTTTTCATGGAGGCTCAGCAATGGAGATACTATTTTAGGAACACATTAGGAGCCCAGAAAACACTGACATTTAGACTATTGGCGGAATGGCTGGGAGAGGGAGAGGGCTAGTCACCAGTGTATATGACAGAACCAGGGTTACTGCCTGTGTGCTTTGTGGAGAGCCAGTACAGTAGGCCAGACCATGTCAAATTACTTTCTGAAATGGATTCATTTACTTCTTTTAAATTGATTGAGTTTCACTGGAAAAAGAACTGATTAGATTTTCCCAAATGTGTACATCACACACTATCCCAACTACACAATAGAGCAAAGGTTGAAATGAGGAAACACTTTCAATTAATAATTTATTGTGGTCACACAAGAGGAAAATCCGGTGCAAATGAAAAGATGTACTGTCAACCCTCAAGACACTCAAACACTTTCCTGCAGCAAGTGCTTTTTATACCTCGACCGTGCAATTTCTTACCAAAGAAGGATCTCGTTTGCAAATTATATCTGACCTCTCTGATAGTCTGTGCAAAGGTGGAACCTGATGGTCCAAAAACATACATTAACAATCACGCCTTGCAAGTTCCCCTGAGTTAACTCTAGCCTACCTGTTGTCTTGGTTAAGGTTTGGATTATCAGGCTGAAATGACAGACCAAAGTCCTTACATGCGTCATCGTAGCACAGAGAAGTGAGAAGCCAAAGCATTGCGTCCTTTCTCAGTTCATCATTTCTACTGGATGCTAAATGGAACCAGTATGTCTGGCTACACTGTGTCTTTTCAACCTTGTACTTGATCTCTAATAACACCAGTCTTGTAATGAAATTAAATTACAGATAATAAGCAGGCCCAATACTGTAAAAAGTATTGTAGCTGATGACATAAGTGTTAGGTCTGGTCAAGAGCTCATGCATTGAATCTGTAATGACATTTTCCAGTGGACAGAAAAGTAGCTCTGGGTTTATCATGAACCCATAAAGGAGCAGAATGTGCCCAAACGAATAATTATGAAAGGCTATTGGTCTTCCAAAAGAAAAAGGTGTTTCCGTCCAACGTATTCTCTATTATAAGGCAGAGGAACAGCATGCACAAGCACCTCACACTGTTACCAAGATAACCTCTGCTTTTATATTTATTTTTTAACCTCACTTTTCTTTATTTTTCTTGTTCTGTGAGAATTTGCTCATCTTTGAACCTTAACCCGCTCTGCCTTCAGTGTTTGATAGTTGGGGTACATCTGTTCGGAGCGCCGCCTTTAACTTTCCTTTAACGTACACTTGGTTTGTTAGTTATGCCTCCATGCAGGAGACAGCCAGGGCCGGGGGCATTATGTTTTCAGGTTGTCTGTCCGTCCATCCATCAAATTCTCTTGAATGTGACATCTCAGTAACACCTTGAGGGAATTTCTTCAAATTTGGTACAAACATTCACTTGTACTCAAAGATTAACTGATTAGATTTTGGTAGTCAAAGGTTAAAGTTCAAGGACACAGTGACCTCACATTCTTGTGATATATAAGGAACACCCGGAGGGAGTTTCATTTCATCTGGCACAAACATTCACTTGGACTTATGGCTGAACTATTAAGAATTTGGTGGTCAAAGGTCAAAGGTCAAGGTCTCTGTGACCTCGCATCATATGTTTTTGGCCATAATTAACAAATTCAATACTAATTCTGTCACAATTTAACACAAAAGTCTAATAGGATAAAATGATGAATTGATTAAATTTTTTACCCTAAAGGTCAAAGATCAGCTGCACTGTGACATCATAATGTTCTACAAAAACACTTCTGGCCATTATTCAATGCTCTAACTCAAAAAGGGGACATTGTGACTATATTTCCTGCAACTTGGCTGGTTGGCAGAGGCATACAACTGCAAGGCGGTGATTCCAGTTGCTATTGTTGTTTCTTATGTAGCTCACGTGCACTAATTTCTGACCCCAATCATACACACACACACATGCACACGCACACAACATAGCCATTGTCAAATAAGCAATAAGCTCTCAGTTTGTTGGGCTCATTGGACCAGACTGAAAAGTGGACATACAAAATAAACATCCAAAGCACGTAAACCGCTTTGTCTATCTGAAATAGCTCTTTTCAGAGCATTTTTGCAAAGCTTAGTGAGAAATATAAATAAATAAGCAGGGAAAGAAACAAAGATAAACCATAAAAGGCATGTCAGAGACATTTGACAAAAGGTAATTAAATGTTTATAATAATTACTTTTGTGATGTGATTTAAAATGTGATAGAGAGTTATCCGCCTATGATTTTTAATTTACTATGTTTTGAAATAACCAATAGGAACTTCTTGCATGTGCACCCCAGGCTCCGTTCCCATCACGTTCACTATGATGTATTACATTAGGTAAAACAGAAATATGACTCTTCGACTAGTTTTTCATGTATTTTTGAAAATAACGGGGATGGAGGGTATATCTGCAATTGAACAAGCCAACAGTAACTTCTGACTGTAGCAGATACATTTTTTTGGCTTTCATGGGCAACAACTGTGATGAGAAAAAGAAAAATACAATTATGCTGGTGTTATCCATTGAAAATGAACAGCAAAATCTGTAGCCAGGGATGTAAAAAATGAATGCAATGAAAGTTAGAAACAAAGAAATAAAAGAATGTGAGGAAACAAAGGCACCTAGCAACAGAGCAGAGAGAGAAGTAAGGTGTGAAAGACGTGCAGACACAGAGAACACGAGACAAACAGCAGAGGAAGAGCTGCCTCTTTGCTTTATCTCCTCATAGCACCACAGTCCAAACTGGTGTCTCCCAGGGGCCCTGTCTCCCTTTTTCTTCTGATTGGTAATGAGGCACAGCTGTCTTATAGTGGGCCCAGCAGGCAGGGCCTTGATTGCTGCCGCTTACTCGAGCAGGCAAAATGTGGCAAAAACGACCGGATTGCAATATGAGTGCAAGAACAGGGGGACTCTTGGTAATGAAGAGATCCCAATCTTGGTTATTATGATTCAGAACGGTATTCTCAGCTCTGCTAAATGTGGTTCACAAGTACTTCTGGCTTGCTTATTATGTTTTCATTGGCAGTAAATGTGGTGTTTTTTTTTCTTTTTTCTTTTTTGGAGGCTCTAATTGTGGCTGTTGTTTCTTGGTAATGGTTTTGGAACAAATATAAAAAGTTGCAAGACTGTAAGTGGAGTGAACCAGCTGCAATTGCATGTTGCATTTGCATGTGTTTTGTACAAGGACATGAACATGACAGTGGATCACAATTTTGCTCACAGCGTCTCTTCTGGATGGTAGTGCATACCATTGTCTGATTGATATAGAACTGAAACCCCATCATGTCCTCTTAATTTATCCATTTCCTCAACTGGTGAATTTGAAAATCATCTTAGTCTTGGTGTGTAACCGCTGGAGCCGACTCACTGACAAAGCTGCCAGTCTCGCTTTATTCCATCCTGCTGGCTGGACAAAGTTATTACTTCTTACCATCATGCAGCTTGTCAGTACGAGTCAACATGACTGAGATCACAAGACACAAACAGAAAAAAATGACCACAAGTGATGTGGTTACACTGAAGCCAACGGTGGATGAATGTGATTGTGTTTTTGTTTATTTGTTTTCTGCTTGGCCCCTCCCCCTCACAGCTGTCAGCTTGACTGTCTGGGGGTGGCAGTTTACCTCAGTATATTTGGAATCTCAGGCTGTTGGTGTTTGGATATGAATCATGAATCCTTTTCTCATACCCTTCAGGAGATGCTGAGTGCCAGTTGCTATGGCTACAGTACATCACAGCTCAGAGAGACACCTTGCGAGATAGAGATAGTGAGACTTATTTCTTTTGTTTGTCCTTCTCTCGTTCACTGTTCTAGTTGGCCAATAGCCTCTTTCACTCTTCAGCACCTTGTGAATAAGTCTTGTATGAAGTTGAGGATGTGTTGTAAGGACCGGGGGTTCGAGTGCAAGGTTGAGTAGGTCACATTTTCAGTTCCTTCTTTTTTTCCCTTTTTTTTTTTTCTTTTACACTTGTAGGTCTCAGGGACATTCACAGTAGAATTTAGATTAAGCAAAAAAATTTTTTTAAAGATTTTAAAAATGATTTGAGAGAGCTTATTGGCACTTTTTTATATAGAATGTGATGAGAACTCATTTTATATGTATACATATATGGCTCTGAATATTCAGTTCTCCAGTCAGGTTTCAGGAGTTTTATGTGAGCTATAGTTAGCTCTCATAAATCAGTGAATGCAAGAATACTGAGCACCTACACAAAACTCCTGAAAACAAACTGTTTGGCTCAGTAGTTTGGGTGCAGTGCTGGTGATACATGTGGGTTGAATATTGGGTGCAAACATTTACAGGCTCATATCTCCATCCTGCATGTACGTGCATTATTTGCATAGATCAAAGATATTTGCATAGAGTCAGTGGGTGAGCTGGGTTGGTACAGTAGACTATTGACAATAACCAATAGGTATTTTGTGTGAGAAGGGGCTGTGCAAATGTTGGAGTTTACAGAAGAAATTGCAGAAGCATCATCAAACATTCAATTTGATTAAATTTCTGCTAGCATGATTACCTGCTATAATGGATGTGCCTGATTGAAAGGCCGTTAATTAATTTCCACAGCCCAAAAACTTAGCATAACACAGGCGCATGTACATATACACACACACACACACACACACACACACAAACACATACTCTGCATATCTCTGACTTTTGAAAGCAGTATCTGATCATCAAAACCTTGCACGGGTATGGTGCACAAAAATGAAGTGCTGTGCATTTTGATTGGCTACTTGGTCCTTCCTGCGCTGCCTCCGTAGGAGACACATGCTCCGAGCCCTCCCTCAGCGAACAGGACAACGCATTTGTCAGCTAACAGAAACAGCTCATCTAAATTTAAAATGTAATTTAAGAACCATTCAAATGTATAAGCCGCAATGCACCTCACAATATTAACAATTTACCAACACGCTCCCAGCATGAATGCTGGTCACCTGGGAAGATGGGTGTGTGTCTGTGTGAGTGTATGTGGGTTATATTGTGTTTTTTTTTTGCTCCTGTTCAACATCCTCCTGAGATCTGGCCCAACTCAAACACCCTGCGACTCCTATGTGTTGGTAGATATTCAACCCTCCCTCACAGGCAGGAAAAGGATTAAAAAGCTGGCGTTACCAACCAAGGACTCTTCATTATGTATATGCTGCCTCTTTTCAAATCACTGATGCAAGAAGTACACTCTCATATGACAGTGAGAGAGAGGGAGCAAGAGACAGAGGAAAAGGGGGGGGCATGTGTGTGTGTTGTGTGGAGGAATGGAGATCCTTGTACTGTTATGTTCAAACAAAGGTTTCCTCGGCAACCACATGCACCATTAGTCCCCTTATCAAAACTCTGGGATGAAGCACCTCAATTACCCCTCATTCTCATGCACGCACACACATGCACGCACTCACGCGCTCTCAACCCTCAGTTCTGCAAGGGTATCTCAACCTTTGATTGAGGATCGCTTTGTACAAATAGCAGTGCTGCATGTCGAGGGATGGTATGGGGGAGTTGATCTCTTGGCTAGTTGACTGAGAAGAGACTCTCAAGGACGAGCGACAAGGGCTGATTTATTGGAAAACAATGTTGCCAGATGAAAAAAAGAGACTTTCCTCTGGAAAGGACAAGTGCTCTGCGTTTCAAAACAAGTGTCAGCCTTATCACATTGACAGGATTTGATTCCTCTTCAGATTACTTAACAAAAGGGGCTACAGCTTCCGTTCAACTGCAAACGGTCTTGACAAACAAACAGTGGTTTACTTGAGGTTTGGTTTGAAAATGCTCAGCACCACAGTTTAGAAACATCTTGCCAGTAGGAAGCAGGGGAAACAAAGCAGTAAATGCACTGTAAGGGGGTTACCGTGATTTACAGTAACTTTCTCGCAGCCAGTTGCCTGCTATTTGCCATATTTTATATTGCTGTATATTTCAACAATATAATTACATTATAAAAACCAGTGATGTGTATCCACAAAAAGTAAAATACTGCAGTCATTTACGAAAGTTACAAAACAGTAACTTAACCGGCAGCCAGTTGTTATTATATTTTGTATTTTAATTACCTTTTTTTTCCCAGCATTATGCAGTATATATTAAAGCATATAAGAAATAATAGTAAATATAAAAAATAAACCTATAGATATATATTTATTCAGTCAGCAGCTGAACACACTCATAGCATTGAATGAAATGCTGTTTGAAGGTCTTAACACTGTCACAGACATTCCCATAAATGTGTTACACTTGTAGTTTGCTTTGCTTTCACCTTCTGTCCGACTCATCCCAAACCAGCTCTGTGGGGTTTAAGTCTAGAGACTGGAGACACAGTCTGGTTCTTTTCTTCAAATGTTTTGGGTCATTATCCTGCTGCCGACCAACCAGTCTGTCTTCCTTTGTTGTCTTTCACCATTCTGATATACAGTTCTACTTCCTGCAGTATGGTATAGTGCATCAGAGAGTTTAGTAAGTTCCAGGACTGTTTGCATTAACTTTCAAGGCTTTTTTTTTTTACTTCCATTGCTACAGGAAAGCTGTAAATTAATCAATTTCTTAATCCCTTTAAAATTTACTTGATTTTTCAGTTTTTGGGGACCTAAACCATTTCTTTTATTAATTTGGGCAGTTTACTTTTGTACGATTTAAGATTATTCACCGGACTTGAACTGCTTACATTTCAATTAAAACTGGAAAAATAACTGTACTCACTACTGTATTTTACTGTTAATGTTACAGCCATTTACTGGTTGAACCGAAAGGGAGGGGGAATTCAATTTAAGAAAAGGAAATTATTGGTAAAATTTGTGAATTAAAAGCAAAAATGCATTACTTCCATCAACAGGCCTCAAGGTATGCAGATTGGTTTGTCAGCTTAGTGCTGCGCCTATTCCAGTTCCCAAGATCCTAGATTTTATCTTTATTATTTAAGGCTTACAGAAGCTTACAGTCAGTAAGCGCACTATACACTATATCAACTGGATTTGAATTTGTGTATTGTTAATATGAAAATACCTAGTCATTTATCTAGAATGAATAAGCCACTAAAATAATGATGAATTAATTTATCTGCTTTAAAATGAATTTGCTTAATCTATGTGATAGTGAAGCATGTATTGGTTATATTAAGCTTTGGATTTTGCACAGATGTGGGTTGTTTTATAATTTCTCCTTTACTCCCACATTGGCTTTAACTTTTCTTTTGTTTCTTCAGATGTGCTAATGTACTTTATGTCTGTAAAGAAAGTTTAAGCCTTGTCTACAAGCTCGCAACCCAAATCAAATGTATAATCAATAACTAAGCTGTTAAGAGTTCTGAGTATCTACGGTTTTGAATGTGATTCCCAATCATTCTATTCTATTCTATTCTATTCTATTGCTACCACAAGTCAGACCATATCTGGGAAAATACAAAAATAAAATCTAACAGTTACAGACCAAAAGTGAAGAAGAAACAGCAGGGGGAAATATGAGGGTCAACGTTTTTACTTTCAGGTCATATAAGCTCCCACATGCACACAGGAGGAGACAACACACACACACACACACACACACACACACACACACACACACACACACAAACACACAGAGAGATACATGCACGCACAGTCCTTCATCCATGCCTCCTGATTCAATCATAGGGCCTGGCATAGGATGACAATCTGGGGATTGCACCGTCATCAGAACAAATCCAACCCAAAGCATCCCAGCTCTCATCTGGACAGACAGACGTCTCAGCTCAGAAGGTCAGGAACAGCAGACTGTTGGGTTGAGTACCGATACCCTGAATTCAGATTTCTGGGCTGAATACCAACAGTTGTCCTGTTATATCCTCTCTCACTAGACTGAATAACAATAAGAAGGAAACAGATCTTTTGACATAACTGTGTCCTGTTTATGGGTCAAACAGATGTTGAAATAGTAGTAAATCTATCTACAGTATAAACCCACAGAACATGCAAGTCTGGATTCTTCTTTACTAAAGTCTTTATTGTCGTCTTTGGCAGATTGATAAATGTGTATGAACCCATGTTGCCTCTCTGATTTCTCCTTGTCCTGTTTGTACTATTACAATTTTTATGTTCATTTCTCCTAATTGCCTTTTTACTACCTATGGTTCCTATGTGGTGGGGTGTCTCTGTTTTAATTACTTCCCCTGAGATTTCCTCCATTTCTAGCCACACCAGCGCTGTGGCTCTTGGGATCGGAGTGTCAATCAATGCCAGTCTGTTGGTCGGCTGGTCGACCCACTATTTTCATCGACCACGTCGGATGAAATTCAGTGAAATTTTTCTATGTACATTCATGGTCTTCAGGGGATGAAGCCTGCTGACTTTGGTGATTGCTTGACTTTTCCAGCAGTGCCATGATGATGTTGATATTTTTTAGTAAGATACCTCGAGATGACTGTACCTTCTGATGGCAATTGATAGTAACAATAAATACTAACCAACCCAAACAGTGCATCAGTGTGCACAGCATAACCATTGTTCCCACTGTGAAAGTGAATCACCTTTTCTGTTTGTGTCTGTAATGAGCTAGCGTAGGTGGACAACAGCCTTAGGGGAAGAGCTTACAAAAACAGCCAATACAGCATAGTGATCGAGCTGTGTGACCTGTTGACCTAATGACATTGTTGACCTTCATGTGAAGATCTGTAATTCCTCAAATTGGCCTTTTATTTTCACATGAGAGTCATTCAGCCGGTTATAAGAAACCACAGACTCTGATGTGCTTTTGTTCAAGCCTTCATAAAGTATGTGAAAGAAATGGAATCTCTTAAATATATTAAAACTTCCCACTGTCAGTTCTCACACATCCAGGAGCATTCACTGTAAACTGTCTCTGCCTATCAAACCTCCAAACATCCGCACATACCCACAACACCACCACCACGCACGCACAAACAACCTCACAAACACACGGCATCACCATGGAATCGACAGATTGATTGATGGCTTACAGATCTGCTGAGCTAAGCTTCAAATATTTATCATACACTCTTATGGTCTCTCATCTACTGCCACATGTTCATCGACCCAGTGCCCCTGCTGTCATTCACATGACAGTGTGTGTGTGTGTGTGTGTGTGTGTGTGTGTCTGTGGGTGGGTGGGTGTGTGTATGCTTCTCTGTGTCAACTTTTGTCATCATGTTCTTATGGATATCAAAGTAGATGCTGCTGCT
Source organism: Seriola dumerili (assembly GCF_002260705.1). NCBI lineage: Eukaryota > Metazoa > Chordata > Actinopteri > Carangiformes > Carangidae > Seriola > Seriola dumerili. Next base: position 112,614 of record NW_019174557.1, on the reverse strand, counting down.
TTGCTGTAAGTGTGAAATTCTGTTGGCAATCTTGTTTTTTTTTTCTTCCCTAAAGCTTCATGCAGCATTTTAGCATCAATAAATGATTGATTCTGAGACCGAAACCAAAGAAATGAGATCATCAACAAGAGGGATGAGAACTGCATTTTGTCTTACTGAACTGGATTTTTTTTTATAGGAATCCAGCTAGATTGTTTTACAGTATGTCATGGATTACATTATTGCTCCAGCTCTTTTTACTTTATAATTAATACAGAATGTCATTAGGAACCTTGTAGTTTCATCATAATCCAAATTCCTATTCACTCTTATCAAAGCCAGTGGACAAGAAAAACCCTCTTTAAAATACTGTTTTTTTTTTTCTCTCTCTCAAATAGATGATAAACTCTCCACCTTTAATTCACAACCAGTTGCGTATGAATTAAATTGTTCAGTGTGTTTGACACTGCTTTCATCACTTCACTGTGCAATTCACACAACTCCATGACCTAGTAAAATACAGTGGGATACAAATGTGTACTGGTGTGCGCACATACATGAGTGCATATATGTGTATGTGCACGTAGTATATAAGTGTGTGTGTTTCGGCGTTTTTATAGTGCCAGCTTTAGGGGCTCCATGCTGGTTGAAGCCTGTGGGTCCAACATCTGCTCACCGCTGGTGGGAGACGTGCGGAAAAACCCTCTGTCTCCCGCACACTTCTCTCATCTTCCATCCATTCACATCACGGCGCCTCTTCCCAGTTTTTCTTTTTTTTTTTACCCCATATTCCTTCGCCCTTTCCTTTAATCCCAGACCTCCACTTCTTTTCTTTATAACACAATTCCCCTCATGCTCTCTCTCTTCTCCTCTTTCTTTATCACCTCTTTGCCCATGAGCTCCTACATATAGACTGTATAGAGACATATTTTCTAATTAAGTCATGGGGAAAAAAGAGACTGGGAAATGGCATTAAAAATCAAGGATTTACAGTGAGAAAAGACACCTAAAGATGTAATAAGAGACAGTGGATTGGCTTTAATGGCTCTCAATTCTCTATGAATATTTGACTGATTTCTTAGAGTGTACAAAGAACTATTTCACTGTAAATGCTGCCAAAGTAGTTTATCTCTTGTAAAATTGTCAGGAAGCCCCAAGTGTAGCTATTAAGTGAAAAAAATATGTAAAGAACAAAACTCCACAAATTGTAAGTGACCCTTCCCACCCTTTGCACTTACTGTCAGGAAGGTGGAACAGGCAGTTACAAGTGGTTTGTGCCAAATGCACCTCCTAATGTGCAAAGTAAACACATCACATTATGGGAGCAAAAGGGCATGATTTCAGACACAAGGGGGAGTTGCAGTTGATGGAATTTCCTCCAGCATTAAATTAAATGCAATGTCTTTGAAAAATCATTTGAAAACATTATAAATAATATAGAGTGTGTACCACATAGCAAGGCTGAGAAATCACTTACTCTCTTACAACATTGGTTTTTCTTCTTGTGTTTCCTGGTTTCCCTTTTGTCTCCCCCTCCCCTTTTGGTCTGTGTGTATACGTGGGCGTGGTCTCCTGGCTCCTCTCCACCTGCTGCTCATCACCACATCAACGCTCCTGTTCAAATACCCCGGCTCACACTCCACTCATCACCAGGTTGTTCAGTCGCCTCTGTGGTAGATACGCTCTCTACCACTCTCTGGTGAACTTAGAGAACTTATTTCTGGTGCTCCTGGCCCTTGTCTCAGAACTATTGACACACCTTTTGAACACTGGAATCCTGTGTCTAAGATTCCAGTGCCAGCCTGCAGCCAATTTTCACCACCACCACTGCCACTTCCATTCCCTCTGGCTTCATCCCTGCTTCACCAAACCCTCAGTCAGCCGCCAGCCCTCTTCAGCCAACAGCTTCACCAGGATTCACTCTTGTGACAATAAATCGCTTTCCACTCAACCCTTTTGGGTCTGTGTCTCCATTCAGGTCCAGCAAACTATATTGGCAAATCCTTAACACTGGGTTTGAATCCAGCATGGGCCCTTTCCTGCGTGTCATCCCCTTTCCTGTCTCTCTACTCTGTCTATCAAATAAAGGGAAAAAAAAGAAAATATATTTCCTTTTTGGAAACTATGAAGAGTTTAGCTGAGCCAAGCCAAACTAATATACCAGTGTCCATCTGGCCACTGATCATCTGGCCATTACTGTCTTTCCTTATCTGAAAAATAACTGGATCAGTCCCAGCACATGTAATACATTTATTCTTTTTTTTTGGAAAAGCAACAACTTGTTCAGTCTAGATTGTCTTTTCCTGGTACTGTGTTTCTCTTTACCTTGCCTCCGCTGACCTCAATCCACCACATTGAGATGTCCCACTTCATTTTTTTTTAACTTCCACTTAAATGGTATGACCTTGGATGGCAGAGCCTCTACCAAAGACTTGCCAAGATAAAACTGGCAAACTTGATTTGTCACTGGACCACATGCCTGAAGTGATATTTTTCTAAAATAACTGGACTGGTCTGACCACTTAATCGCTCTTATGCTCTTATATAGTAAAAATATCTGTTGGTAACTTTCATAATGAATCATGGACTGTAAGAGCTACATACATTTTGACAATATGAATAAGCTCTGTATATATGTTCTGTATACCCCACTGAAAGTGTGTTTGAAGATTAATATCAATAGTCTTAATTTGCCCTTGGATGAAATTAACACAAAGTATACACTGTTATTCATGTAAGTATATATAGGAAACTATACCCAAGCAGCTGGTGTGAGACACCTCAATGAAAGCAAACATATAGTTATATGCGATGTCTTCGCCACATATAGCATAAGAGGGTTGACAGTCCATGTGGCCGGCACAATTTAAATGGCATTTGAATTCAGACTTTTGCCAAAAGCAGACACTGTTGTCAGCCCACATATTCATTCTATGTCTCAGTTTATGTTGGAGAGTCCACCAACACACGCTAAACAACACCTCAGGCCTAAGAGAGTCACACCTACAGACGCCATGGATCCCAGCAGGCACAGGAGCACTGACAAAAAACATAACATTTAACTTCTATACATAGAGAAAGGATCAACTGAGCATCACGACTGTTCCCTGCTGGTCTTGTCATAAATGCCAGAGATTAGTTTATTAGACATTTTTACAAATTGATGACAAAAAATCATACCAACAAGTCTTCCAAATGAAATGGTAAAAAACATTGTTTGTTGATACCCTCCAGCCTTACAAAACTGTCAACATCACTGTTTAATGATTAGATTTAAGCGCAAAAACAACTTGGTTAAGTTTCGGAAAATATCTTAACAGTGATTAAGGTCAGGGAATGATTGTGATCAAGGTTAACAGAAACAATGACTGTCAGGAGAAAATGGGAAATGAACAGTGATCTCCCATGCTATAATAACGTCACCTGACTTCCTCCTTTGCTCTCAACAGACAAGACTGATAATGCCTAGGGTTGCTATAGAGAGTTTTGTCACTTAAATGTAAGGCAGCGCTGCCATATGCTGTTTTCATTTGGCTTAAGACTATTTTGAAGCAAGGTCGATTCATTTCAGCTACTGCGATCAGTAGAGCTTTTCACAAGGTGAGGAGAAGAGAACACTGACATGTAAAGTTGCGTCATTTACCAACAACAAACTATCCAGAGAGAGCTGACCTCTGAGGGAACTGAGAGCCTGAGAGTCAGAACAGAAGATACTAACGTGGTTCATTAGCTTTGTTGAACAAACCACTTTTATTTAACCTCTTTGACAGAGTATAAACTGCTCCAACAGACGGGGAGACTGTCCTCCTGTATAAAATGAGCCCATAGGTCGTCTGCGCAAGCAGCTTATTACGACCCACAGTTAAATTTTATTGTTAGGCGACCTCTAGTGGCTGTAGTGATCAGAGTATCAGAGGAAGTCAGTTGATTTAGTACATTGAGTTAGGTGGAGGATTGGCGGAAATGAATGGATCCATTAAACACAGGATTTTGACGGAGGAGTGCTGTTCACCATTTACCAATGTTTATCTATGACCGTTCCACAACCGTAACCACATGTTTATTATTGTAACCACAATGATGAAGGTCGCCTGATACCGTAGGGGCACTATTTCAGGAGATGCTCCTATGAGTTGTATCAGAGGGTAGCGACAAATGACCTACAGTATATGGTCATTTAGGTTGGAGTATTTGTTGGAGACACAATTCAATGGTACAAATACCTCTCATGAATAAACTGTGTGAATTTACTGCCATGTATTGATTGAAAAAAACTTTTCAATCCTATGGAAGTTGCTCATTGGACAAATACACCAAAAGAACACTTTTTGGGCTTCGTCAGTTTTGGGCCCACAGATAATGCACATCCTGAACCAGCTGAGACTATAGGGATGTTCCTGAGTGACTTCCTCTGCTGTGCTGGCAGTCATTTTGGGATGTTTATGATGGTAATAATTGTGTATGGGAAACAGTGCTACCTATTTTGCAAGGACGTGGATGAACAATACTAAAAATGGATGAAAATATGCTTTACTCACATTTAAATGATGATGTATTTTAGGACTTGTATGTGTCAAAAATAGAATTAGAATTACTAGCATTAATGTTTATAATAATAAGTTGAATTAAAGGCACTCCCTATGTTATTAATATCTTAGTTCAAATGTATGAAATGCAACATATACACAATGCACCATTGTGAAGAGGGCATACATGTTCACACACACACACACACATACACACACACACACACACACACACACACACACACACACACACACACACACACACACACACACACAAATAAAATTCGGAAATGCNCAAATAAAATTCAGTAATCTGCGCAGATGGCTATGCACAAATCTCTCTCTTTCGCCCTCTCATGTTATCCATACCTCTGTTTCTCACTCCCTCTCTCTACCTTTCTTTTTCTTTTGTTTCATCTTTGTATAAACACCCACCTATAGCACCACACTCTCCCTCCCACCCTGAGTTATCTGTTCTACACCATGTAAATTTACTGCATATAGTTAAAGAGAAAAGGAGGGATGACAGAACATACAAAGAGAGAGAGAGAAGGCAGGTAAGAAGGGCTGAACGCCTACAGTACATACATACATAAAGGCACCAGCACAGGCTGAGATATTGACACCCACATCCCTTCTGTCACATGAGAACCTTACACCAATAATGACATTTTTCTTTTAATATGACACTTTTCGTAATCCTTGGCAGGGAAAGTTGCATTAGTGTGTGACCAGTGCAAAATGCACACACAGACACAGTGACCTACACACAAACAGGAAATATAATTATGAAAGTGCTACCTTCATTGTCATTGTTGATCTCAGTGCAGTATATATCTCAAACAGTAGCAGTGACTTTACTATCTATCTATCTATTATGCAAAGGGAAAAGTCCTCCAACTTCAACTACAAACTCATAACCACATACGAATTAAAAAGGGGACATTATAGCTGAATTCAAGCATTTTAAGCATCATTCTTAAATAACGTGATCTGTATTGTATCTGCATGGACAAACATGAGTGATGTTAGCTGACCGGGTCTGAATCTGCAGCCAGAATTGAACACTGTGGATACATGGACTTGCACCCCAAAAGTCTGATTTCACTCAACTGCTCTCAAATGGGCAAAAGTGCTGTGAACATTAATGTAAGATGTGTGTAAATTTATCACCATGAGTTATTTTTCTGTCGAGTTCTCTATCGGTCTGCTCCTCTTTTCCTCCCTGGGTTTTGTGTGCACATCAATGGTGACGATAATCTTGCTGCAGTACACCGCCTCCAGAATCACTGGAGAACATGGTGAACATGGATCGAATCCCAGCAGAGTTAAAAGAAGCAAGCACACATGGTGAAGTGACAACTGGAAAAAGAGAACTTAAAGAGAAAAACACACCAAGAAATGTCAACCAAAAAAAAACCAAAACATGCATATTATATAACTATTGCTACATAACCAATATTAGCATTAGCAGCTGTTTACTTACCAGTCTCAAAGAAACGTGGCACATTAAGCATTAAATTTCATTTCTATGCTCGCCAAGAGCTGTCTCCAGTGGTGGAAGGCAACCCTTTTGTTTTGCTCTTTTTTCTACCACTTCTACCACCCCGGCCCAGTCGGCCCATCTTGTCACTTTCCGATACTGAGTCACTATAGGGTCCAGTCTGCCCTGCAGAAGTAATACTGCTCAGAGGGCGAATTATAACCTCTTGTGTTGTCAACACAGCGATGGCTGAAGCTCTGGGCAAGACTGGTAAGTGAACAGCTGTTAATGCTAATGTTGACTATGTAGCAATAGCAAAATGTACAAATAGCTTCTTTAATCCAAAAAAAACAAAACAAAAAACAAAACAAAAAAACAGACCATCATGAGTCAAGTGTCAGTAAGTCATCAACAATGATAAAGAAGCATAGGGTAACATTGGACAATGTGCAATTTCATTAAAATGCTTTGCTGACTGTATTTTGTTACCTCTGTCTACATTGTCTATCCTGACTATCATTGTATATACTGACCATGCATATACTCATGGCATATATAATTATTGACTGTATACATCAGTTTAATGTCAAATGTTGCGCCTTGGACTTTTTAAGGCAATTCATTACAAGTCAATAAGAAACTGACAACATTTTGCAGAAAGCTACCTCTGTGAGTACCCCCTGCGGGAACTGGAAGCAGTGTAGCTGGACTGGGGTGTGTTTGACAAAAAAGAGGAATACAGTGGGTGTAGGGGGAGGCCGGAAAAACGATGGAAAGAGAAAGAAAATCAGCACCCACGCTGCACCTCATTAAAGTTCTGAAACAGGGGGATCAAAAGAAAGAAAAAAGAAGAAAAGAAATTCTTTTTTTTGACAAAATGTGCATCTGCTTTGGTATTTATATGTCTGATGCCTTGCAAATAAGTAATTTTTAGGGAAATGGCTTCTTTACTTCCCAAGTAGATGGAGTTCTTTCTTGCTATTACCTGGAGCTCAAGTCTTTCCTTGACAATGGAACTGAATAATATTGTTGACTCCCTCATGTTCAGGTTATTGCATTTGAATAGGATTTGCATATTGTAACACACACATTGTGTCCCGTACAATAAGTGAACACTGAGCTGTCATAATGTTATGTAATTTGTCTGCCCCTGTGCAGTATGTGGCAGAATTTGTCATATGCCATGTGTCTTCAAGGGAACAGTGACAGTTTATAAAGCCTGGTGTTCAAAAAAATAAAAATTCAGGCTTTCTGTTTCTCAAGAGCCACTTTTTCACCTCAAACCAAGAATCTATCCATCAGAAGCATATTTGCATCACTGAGTGCCTCCTGGAATTTACAAAAATCAGCATAATCCAGTGTTGTGTTTGTGCATGTGTGTATTTGCATGATTGAGTCTATGTTCATGAGTGTGTGTATTCAGTTGCACATTAAGTGGGATTCACTGTGCGTTGTTTCCCCTGACAAATCCCCCGGGTCGACAGTTTTATTACACTCCCTCACTGTCTCTGTCACACACAGACACACATGGCGACACACACACAGACACACACAAACACACACACACACACACACACACACACACACACACACACAAACACACACACACACAGTCACATGCACACTAACACGCTCAAACACAACGCAGCATGGTGAAAGTTGACTCACTGATCTTCCCTGCTCTTTTGTTCCTGATACACCTGCTCAATTTACCACACCGCCCACACACATGCACAGACACACACACCAACACACACACACACACCTACACACACACACACACACACACACACACACACACACACACACACACACACCAACTGGTACACTTATAGCACCTCCAAACAGCTCAAGCAACTCAGAACTTAGTTCCCATGAGAGCAGCAATAGGGGAGAGAAATAGAAAGAGAGATTGAATGAAAGTGAGAAAAAATGAGAGCACAAAAAACAAAAAAAAAACAACTTCTTTGCTCTGCTGAGCTCCCTCTTTTCTTCCTTTTCCCGTTTCCTCTCCTTCATTTTTTCCTCCTCCTCTCCTCTCCTTTCCTATATCTTTCTGCTCTCATATCTTGTGTTCTTTATTCCTCAACATCCTATTTTCAGCTTCTCCTCGTTGCCTTTTCACCTCTACTTTTTTACTTCTCATTCTCCATACGTCAGGGTACTATTGGTTTCCAGGTTATATTAATATATTCTTCCATGACAGAGATTTTGTTTACCTCTGGATCTGGAGAACTCATGCCAAATTTAGCCACCTCTCCTTCTATTTCTCATGATAATAGGACAAAAAGAACACACAAAGAGAAAACCTTGCTATAGCCAGATGTCATCTATTTTACATCTGCCACTGTGGCCTGCTACTTTATAATATGTACTGTGTGTGTGTGTGTGTGTGTGTGTGTGTGTATGTAGACACTCCAGCGCACATGCTAGCCTGCCCGTTCGCTTCGTTGGTTGCCAAACAGTTAGATTTGCTCTCTGAGCACAGACGTTTTCCCCTGCCAGAACAGTTTGTCCCAGTTTCCCACTGAGAAACTCTTATAGAGTTTGCTGGGAAATGTGTGCGCATGTGGGCATGTAAAGGCATTTAAATGACTGTATATGTGTACACTGAGGTGTCGCTGTGTTTCTCTCTGTGTGAATGATGTCAGGCCTTGCATCCCCCAGGGGATCAGGCACAAGACGTCGCTTGCCTAAAGATAAAAAAAAAAAAAAAAAAAGCCAAACTCTCAGAACCACACAACATAAGAGCTGCCTGCCGTTCGTGGTCTCGGGGCTGTCTGCAAGGCATATAATTGTGATAGGCTTCGGTCCATGTGAATCCCATCCTCTGACACTCTATCCCTCTATCTCACACACACACTTCTCTACCTCACATTATCATGTTATTATATTCCTAATATACCATCTTGACTTGCTCCGAGCTTAAGTCGTTTCTGGTGTAATTTAGTGTGTTACGTCAGTTAGACAGGAATGTATGGCAACACCTCTAACCATTGTTCGACATTAATATAATCACACTGCAGTGTAAGGCATTGCTGTTTTATTTCCAGTAACTGCGGTTATTTCCTTTAAATTAATACCTGTATCTATCAAGGAAAATTTATTTGTCTTGGCTCATTGTCCTAACTGTCAGGAAATAAAGTAGAGATATTGTCAGCATGTGAATTTGTGCATGAATGCATGTGGCTTGGTGGCCTCTGGGTTTAGGTGAGATGATGATCATTTAATTGCAACATCCACGGTTCAAATCCCTCTACTCTCTCTCCTCTCATTTCCTGTCACCTCTCGACTGTCACTATCACAAATAAACGCAAAAAAAAAAAAGAAAAAAAGGAAAAAAGAAAATGCCAGTACATTTGAGAATCCTGTATACGAAATCCGTTAAATCGTCTCATCAGAAAACATGTCAACGTCACACTGGCAAAGAGAAGTGTGGTCCCGCTATGGGCAACAGTGAGAATTCCTCTACAGCTGCCAAACAGGCTGAGATCCATTTTTCAACAGGTAGAGCAGCAGTAACAGCAGAGAGGAATGATGCCTCATGTCAGGTTGCGTAATGGAGGAGATGCTGTCCATGTCTACACCATCTCTCAAATTCTGAACAAGACACCGATGACAGGTGACTGGTATGAAATAAGACGGAGCAATGGGTAAAATAAAATAAAGGAATTCCTTATTTATTTAGTTGTTGAGGTTGCTCCTCAATGAGTAACAACCACAACAAGTCACAATGGGTACTTTTTCGAGCCTCCATCATTTTGCCTTCAAACATTTCAACAAACGTCTTAAGTCTCGTGGAACTTCCAGCAGCTCGAACTCCTGTGCTCCCAGGCACTTACTGAGTGGTCACATGTAGTCCACTCACAGAATGGCAGCAATGTGCTGACTGTCTCTGGTCTGCAGGATTTGCTGGATGTGCAGATCATTGCCTTCACATCTATTTTGATCGAGTATCCATCTGTCAGCACTGACTAATTTGATAGAGTGCAGGCTAAGTGAAGGAAATGAGAGAAATAGAAATAGTCATAGACATGGAGGATATTAAACGAGGAATTGATTTCACATCATTTTCCTGAACATTGCATTTTCTTGTGTGTCGGGTTCAAAAGATCACAACATGGGCATTCTTTTTTTTTCTTTCTTTTTAAATTGCAGATAACAGTCTTAATTAGAGGCAGCAGATGCATTCATCTTCCAACTGCTTACAACAGTTCAGATTCTCAGACAGATTGGTGTCTGTTGCATGTGTGTTGGACATCAGCTGTTGGAGGTAACCAGAGCATCTGGTGGAAACTTGTACAAACATGTGGAGAACATGTGAACGCTACACTGAAATGACTGAATGAGAGCAAGGGCGGAAACCACTGAGTTAAGACAGGTGCTTGAAGATCCCATTAATATCTTTTTTTAAAAATGAAAAATATACAGTAAGTCAAAGAATCAGAAAGATTTTACACTTTACTCCTTTGCTTTGCTGAATCATTACTGATGGATATATATTTTTTTCTTTAGTAAGAACAACAATGCAAGAAAAATGAATTTTAACTTGCTTTGGCAGATCATCTAAAATCTAGATTACCTATTTTAATCACATCAAATCAGATTTTGTTTCGTGTTACCAATTTGAAATAACAATCAACAATCTGAGGACACTCCTGCTGAGTCTGCCGCTTCAGCTGTTCTTGTGTTGGTAGTGACCTCTTAATGCATCATGAAGTATGGTTGTTAGGGAACTCAAGTCAAATCCATTTTTATTCATATGGTGCCAAATCTTAACAGAAGTTATCTCTTTTCAAATAGAGCAGGTCTAGACTCTTTATAATATTGATAACAAAGACCCAACAATTTCCACAATGAGCAAGCACTTGGTGACAGTGACACGGAAAAACTTCCTTTTAAAAGGCAGAAGCCTTGAGCAGAACCAGACTCAGGGTGGGCGGCCATCTGCCTTGACTGGTTGGGTTGAAGTCCCATGTGATTTCATAGAAAACACTAACAACTTCATAAAGTTCCCTATCTCTTAAGTACTGAGAGAGTGACAATTTTTTTGCAACAGAGAACACTTAATAAATAAGCTACACTAGATTCTTCAAAGAAAGTCTTTGCTTACCTGCTTTGCTGCATCTGTAACTTACTCTCATGTATTTATGCTTCTGCGCTGGCCATGGGGTTGTCCATCTGTCCGTCTGTACATCCCTCACATTCTCATGGACACAATATCTCGGTAACGGAACCTCTTCAGATTTGACACAAACATTCACTAGGACTGAGTAGATTTTGGTGGTCAGAGGTCAAGGTCCCTCTTCAAGGGAATCCTTTCACATTTGGCACAAATGTCCACTTGGACTCAAGGATGAAGGGGATAGATTTTGAAGGTCACAGGTCAAGGTCAGTGTGACCGCACAAAACTTTTTAAGCCATAACTCAAGACTTCACAAAGCAACGCTCACAAAATTTCACACAAATGGTTAATAGTCTGATAGAATCTGGATAAACAGGGATGTACAGTAATCTGAAACTAGTCTGAGTGGCGGAGGCATACAACCACAAGGCGGTAATTCTATTTTTGTTTTTTGTTTTTTTTATGTATGTATGCATTCTATATTTTTTTGGGGGGTTGGAAAATAGATAGTTTTGCTCACATCTCTTTTGATGAAAATGACCTTTTACACATTGATCAAGCTGAATAGCAATATAAAGTCTACCTGTCAAGAAGCAATAGAATAAGACAAACATTTGATCCTAGCTATGGTATGGTGGGTAACAGCAAGAGATGCATTTTAGAGTGTCATCTGTTTTTTTTTCTCCATTGATTTACTAGTTTAAGTTCAGCTACACATAGCCATTTTAAGAAATGTTCCCTGAAATAACAAAGTTTCTCTTTGTTTTATTTCATAGTGATTGTTGTCAATTGGTCATGAAGCAACAGGGCAGCATTTACTGGAAATGAATGCAAAAAAAAAAAAAGAAAATTTCATTTGCAGCTTCAGATGCCACCTAAATATGAATGTAGCAATGACAGCAGAATGAGTATGTGATATGTTTCCCCAAACTTTAAAACTAGGTTTGAAATAGCTGGAAATGAGACAATGAAAATGTCACAAAGTAACATAGATACACACCATACACACACAGAGACATTATAAAAACTAATAGACTAATATGCTTTTTCAGCTGACTGTGCCTCGCTGCAATATTCTTTTGTTTTCTATATCTATCCTCACTTAACAAAACTGAACAACCTTGTGGGTGTCTGATTGTAACCATGGAGATGAACTTGAAGGACCCTATCAAAGGGAGCCATAACCTTACTCAGCCAAGCCCAGCTGGCGAAGAATAACAATATCAGCTGTCCCAGTCCCCTGCCCCGAGACACACCCAAACCCATGTGCCCCCTACACACAAACACACATGCCCTCAAAGACACACTGATAAATTGCTTATGCAGAGAGGAGGGGGGAATGCTATGTGTGTTTATTCATCCCCCATATTGCTGCAGCATAAAAAAAATCACTCCCCAACATCCCTGCACCTGACCTTCAGTGTTATTAAGGGGGCTCCTTTATTCCTGACACTCTCACAGCTCTTCCCTGAAGAAACCAATTCATCCATTTTCCAATAACTCACCACCCTAGGCAATTATGTCTGTTTTTCTGCCACCTCTCTGCTTCTCAATAAAGTGCTCATAAATGGGGAGGGCAAAGATGTGAATCAAGGAAGTGATTTTGAAAAGATTGCTGGGTGTGTGAGGAAATGAGACAGTGAGAAAGAGAGAGAGAGAGAGAGAGAGAGAGAGAGAGACAGAGAGTGTGTGTGTGTGTGTGTGTGTGTGTGTGCGCGTGCAAGAGTGAGAGAGATGGTTGCGTTAACAGATGCGTGAAGATAGCAAAAGTGAAAGTGATTAAAAAGCAGGAGTTAAAAGGAGAGAGCGAGGGAAGGGTGGGTGGCAGAAGTTGTGAATGTGACATGTCTGAAGCACAGAGGCTGTGTTCAGCTCAGCTGGGTCCAGAAATTGCTTTAGCGATGCATACAGTTAAAGAAAAAGTGTTACGCATTTGAAAAATTGAAATCATAGGTACATCAGGTCACCCACATAGTGATGTTATTAGCTTACCCTGTTGAATTTTTATCATAGTTTTTGTCATTATTATCAATAACCTAAGTTAAGAGATAGTAATAACTGCATGCTTTATGCTAGACTCCATTTATAAAACGAAATCAATCAATTTATATATCATTAACAAACTAAAGATGCTCCAATCAATTGATTTATGTTTCCTGTTCTAGCCTTGCAGAGGAATATATTGGTTAGGCTAGTAAAATACTACTTGTATGATAACATATAACACATTAAAATATAATGCAATGCCCTGTTCAGGTTCTGTTTTGCAAAAGGTAAAATAAATAAAATAAGTCACAGTTTATTAATCTGTAAAAGTAAGAAAAATGTAAGTGGATCCTCACCGGAAGTATTAGATATTATTATTAAAAGTAAATGTTGTTCAATTAATCCAATCAGTCTTAATTAAACATTACACCAGTCAGATTTCAAAGTAAATGTGTTAATTCTGTCCTACAGCAAAGAACAGAAAAAGTGAGCTCCTTTGGTCTCACTGCAGTGTTCTATAGAAAGAAGGCTGAGGCTGATTTGCAGTATCTCCACACACACACACACACGCACACACACACACACACACAAACACACACACACACACACACACACACACACACACACACACACACACACACACACACACACACACACACACACATACACATTTACTTTTGTCACTTTTGGGGAAAATTTATAGACTTGCTTTCATTTCTTGGAGACTTAGCCCAACCCTAACCTTAACAAGGACTAACCAAAACCTAACCTTAACCATTGGCCCAGAAATCAACTGTTTCCCAACTGGGGACACACTTTTTGTCCCCATAAGCTGCCCCGAATTAATTGTTTTTTGGTCAGAAATTTGTCCCCAAAAAGTAACCTAAACTCTCTCTCTCTCACTCTCTCTCTCTCTCACACACACACACACACACACACACACACACACACACACACACACACACACACACACACACACACACACTTGATCCAGTGTTTAATGTATTCTCTGCTCAATCAGTGACCAGAAAAATGGAAACTCCTGTTCAGTATCACCTTTGTCTCTGATAGCAGCTGCCACATGTTGTGACCGTGACTCAGTTAGAGACCTGTAGCCTCCTGTGTTAAAGCTGACCATGCGGACAGCACAAGCTTCAAACAGCCAAAGTTGATTTCATTAAGTAAAATTTAATATATCTTTTATGTCCCTTGGGGGCAATTTGTATAGAGGTTTAAGCATGCCACTGAAATATTTATAGACTTTGTTGGTGCTTAGTTATAATTGATTCATTCATTGATACATTGAAACAAGTCATTAAGTGATTAATTAAATTTTCATTTAAATTGTGCAATTAAAAACCAATTAGCAAAATTAAGTAAAGTTTTTAATTCATCATTACATATGCCAATTAATAATTCCACTTCATTATTCTGTCTTTAAATAAATCAATTAATTTTAGATGGATTTTTAAAAATTCTTTTAAATTTTCATTTTGTAGTTCAATTTACAAATGTATTTACATAATACCTAACAACTCATCTGTCTCATAGCCTACTTTGAGGTTTCCATTTCATCCACACTTTAATTTAAAGACGCCTCTCTTTAATTTTAAGACATTTCATTTAAAGTTGTCAGATGTTACGTCTAATCATTGTTAGTGTCGTCAAGCTGTATACCACAACTGCAAACTAAGGTTACAATGTGTAACCTTAGTTACTCCGCTTCAGCTGCTTTGAAATTGCAATATTTTACTTGAATTCCCCCATTTAGTATTTATGAGCAGTATAAATTTAATAGATGGTTTATAACACACTTTAATGTAGTTGTGAGGCAACATAAGTGTATAACTTATATGTCAACATCTATAACTATATCTATAGGACTCCCATAAGTGGAGGCTTATGTATTAAATAGATAATCTATGACAATATAGTATAACACATTTTTAATAATATGAAATATGTCTTCCTAAGACAATTATAATGGCTTTTTATTAATAAGCTGTTCTTATAGCTGCTTATATTATGGTGTGTTGAATTAATGTGTATGAACCATTTATTTAATGTTGACAGCTTATAAATGCCAATATAGGGCGACATAACGTAAAGTGTTACCTAAAAAATGAACGTTTGTGATTATTGAGAAAAGAGGATTAATTGTGTCCATATTTTAAAGGACTACTCCATTCCATAAATTACGCTTCAGCTTTTATGAATCATTTAGGTTGCCAGATGAAAAGTTTTGAACTTCATAGAGAATTAAACATTAAAACAATATCAACACATCAGTAGAAACTCCCTATTCTACTGATTTACACTTAGTACATATCAGTTTTTTTCACTGAAATATAGAAAGAGAAACCAGCTAGAGGCCATCATCAGGAACATGGGACCACTGGAGCTGTGACTGCCTGTCAACGTGTTGACATTGGCGCCCATGAGTACTCAGTAGTTATTACTATATTATGACATGATATACTCAGTACTCATGGGTTGGATCAAACCCGTCTTCTATCTAATCCTTCATTTTGATCTCAGCTACACACCTGTAAAGTTTTATTCTTCATCTTGCACGTTTGTGAGGCTATCATGGCAAGAAATCTGTCCACAGACAGACACCTGTCGAAATATTTAAAACCGCCTCTGTGGTAGTTCTCCTGTGATCGTGTCTCCAGGCCCACATTTGCCATGATGACACACACACAATCAGGAACACTCTCACACAGTCATAACCCATGACTTCAACTTATCAGAAATGGCTCCCACTTTTGGAGATTCTGTTCCTGCAAACTTTTTCGTCAAGCATTTCATTAAAGAAGGTGTAATTAATAAAAAAAAATTGATAGTTTTGGGAAAGGTATTCCTTTAATATTTATCTCTATGGTTATTTTCTCATTAGTGTGCTACTCCCTCTGCATCCCCCCGCTGCTCATGTCTCACAGTTGGTTTCACCTCCTTCTCTGACAGTGGCGTGACTTGTTTACAGGTGGATTTCTCCAGAGAGACTAATAATACCCACAACTAAGATATCAGTGCTGCCTACACCACACACCCAGGCTCAGCGAGGGAGAGTGAGGTGGAGAAAGCGAGGTGGAGAGACAGAATAGCATTTGTGGTGCTATACATGTAATATGTAAATACATTCATACACACATAAGTGAAGAGATTCACAAGACAAGAAATGTTCAATTATGTATTTTTATACAACTTTCTTTCAGCTTTATTTTTTCTGTCTTTTTCTGGCTCCCCACCCCCCCACCCCCTTCACTTGGACACACACTCAGACTCACACACACAACACTCGATTCAACACTCATCGTCTAGACCTCTACACAGCCAACACACAACATCACACACACACACACACACACACACACACACACACACACACACACACACACACGTACAAACACTTTCAGGTTCGTTCTGTACACTCATCCACTGACACCAAAGTGCCTGGTGATTGCTGGGACTTAGCTGGATTGATATTTTAGACCCCATGTGTAACCACGTATGTGTGTGTGTGTGAGTCTGTCTATCTGTGTGTTAATCCGTTTTCACAGTAAAGTGTGTATGTGTGGATGTGGATGTATACACATATACACAGCATATCTACACAGCAGTGAATGAGTAGTTATAGCAGTGTCTCCTGAAGGATCTGCGGCTGCATGTGCTCGACTTGCTGTGGAAGCTTCAAAAAAGAGGGATGAAGGGGTGTGTGGGAGGAGGGAGGAACGCTGGACAGAGGCAATCATCTCTTCATAATGACTATTAAATCTTACCCAAAATGGAAGAGAGCTTGATCCTCCACATTCAGACTCCAAGACCAGAACACTTAGATGACTGTCTTCATTATGCAACAGCATGCACAAGGTTCCCATTACCATTCTCCTGGTGATCTGAATATTGTGGGTTTTACTCATCACTCTGTCCATGTTGCAGTCCATATCTTTACAGCATATTAATGACTCAGAGCTGCACTCAATCAATATTTTTAGTAATGCTGGTGGTGTGGCTCTAGGGATGGCAACTTTGTACTGACAGTCAATCTCAACAATTACTTTATGGATTCTCATGAAATTTTATACTGACATTGGTCTCCAAAGAATGAATCCTGATGACTTTGATGATTAGCAAATGTTAGCATGCTAACATGCTAAACTAATATGATGAATATGGTAGATGTGCATCAGCATGTTAGCATGATAAGATAGCATTTATCTTAAAGCACTGTTGTGCCTAAGTACAGCCTCACAGAGCAATCGCTGTATACTCTCACAGATTATTATCACCCAACTCTGTATTTCACCTCAGCATCTATGGAGCTTTTTTGCCAACCGTAGCGATTTGTTAAGGTTTCCAGCTCATAAACTCAAAACTCCCCTTTTATTAACCTCGTTTCCAGAGGCAGGCACCTATCTTCAGAAAAAAAAAACTTTCATAAAATCACTGTACACTACCTACCTTGCACCAAATAACACAAGCTATCAACTAGCTGGTGATCATATAGTGGAGCATCTAGGAAGCTAAAGACAGTTGGTTCTCAGTTCTCAGTTGGTGGTGGAAACATTCAAACGAGAGTGATTATTGGACATACATTCATTAGGTGGACAGGAACATCAAAATGAATGCTAATATTGCATATCATGCTATAACAGTTTTACAAGGTTATATATATATATATATATATATATATATATATACTCTCACACAGTACACAGCCTCAGTCTGGGTGAAAAACTGCAGCTCCACTCGCTGAGCAGAGTAGACGCAGAGAGAGGTGTGCCTCTCACTCGCAGAGCAATACTGGTGACTCTCTTTGATGGAAAAACTTGTCCAAAAAGTTGCTAGATTGGTCACTAGGTGCACTTTTGAAAAAAAGTCATCAAAGGGATCGGAAACAAAATGAAATGAAACGAAATGAAACGAAATGAAACGAAATGAAACAAAATGACGTAATAGAAACTGTTCATGCTAAATCATTTTGAAAGAGAAACAACTGGAAAAGTCCAACATTTGCGCGACCGACGGTGAAACTCACTCACTCACCATTCAAACATACTGAGGCTTATAAAAAACATGAGACCTGCATAAACAAAACAATTTGATCGCCAGTACATTATGGTTCTTGGCAAAACTATATCTGATATATAGAACTTAAAATGTTCCCTGAGAGGGAATGCTTGGCCTCAGTTATAGAGGATTGAGCATTATTCAGTCTTCCTGTTGTACATTCCAGATTTAGTTGATTATATAACCAATAGCTCTATTGGTTGTTATTTGACAAAAACTATGGTAATCTGCCTCTAATATAGATACATAATGAATCATTTTCATGATAGAAATTAGTGTGTAGCTAACCTAAAAAGGGATTCAACAGAAATAATAGAGGAAATAAATTAAAAATTACAATATTGTACTGATAGTTTCTTTTATTTACTGAAACAAGAATGAAAACAAATGTCTAGTATTCTTGGGGTTGGTAAAAGGACTGGCAGTATGCTGAAATTCTTTATTTGAAATGAGAATATGGTGGAGCATGAATTTTGGAGATATGTCATACACATTCTGTGCTATTGGAATAGTAAAAATGTCACCCAGTACACTCTTAAATATATTTTAAACAAGTAGAGAGATACTGGGTAGAATATGAATATGTCTCATTTACAGTTTTCTAAAGGAATGGCCTTTAAATTATCCACAATGTCCAACCTAAACAGCCTATTAAGCCACCCTGTTTGCCTCATTAGTGAAGATGATAAGAGGGAAAATATGTGAAGTATTGTATCAGATTGTACTTCATTATTCAATTGGTTTTCCATTTTGGTCTGGGAAACACTTATGAAAAGGGAAGAGGATTATGAGAGAGGCTGGGAAAGTAATGTGTGCCAGCTAATATCAGGGGAATTCCTGAATAAATTAAGCACAAAACACACACACACAGACACACAGACACACAGACACAAATACACACACACACACACACACACACACACACACACACACAAACACACGCACACACACAAATAACTGACCCTTACTATTCCCACGGCATCTGCTACCACAGAGTCCAGTTGGTCGAGTATGAAAGCCACAATGATCCAGAACATAAGAGGAATTCACAAAAACATGATAGGGAGTTGGCCCAGAACAAAAATAGATGAGTGGATATGAGTGGCTTTAGTGAAACTGTGTGATTTTAGTCATTTTATTAACAGGTGATTAGCAGTACTCCTAATGTTGTAATGCAGATTATAAAGCAGTGATAAGCCATGGATGACTCAGTCATTATGACCTTTTTAAATACCTAATTCTGGAGAGACATTCAAAGCACAGGGGTGGACTTTGCCTATGTACTTGTTTTTCCATCATCAACAAATTCCATGAAAAGGACAAAACCATCATTGTGTTCATCTCTCAGTACTTTCCAACTTTAATGCCCTGTCTGTGACACTCAGCACCAAGCCAGTTCATTCCTATACTCAAGATTTAAATCTTTAAAACCGTATGTCACAAATATATAGTTTCATTAGATCAGCTGGGCACTGCAGTTTATAGCCAGTGTCATTCAAACAAGAGAAACTACTGCATTTGTTAGGGACGATTCTCACCTGCATGTTAAGTGGCCGGTCAGAGGATGTGAGATTGTCTAATAATAAACTACAGTGCCCATGTTCCTTTAAAATGAAGGAACATGTAATCAAGTGCATTTATGTGTTTTAATAATAGTTCTGGACAACAATGGGCCATTCTCACAGCAGACATGTTGACTTGTGTTTGAATGTCCGCTGTGAAAAGAGTAATACACAAAGACTAATGAAATGCAGTGTATTAGGCTGTGGCTACACAGGCAATACTTGTTATCAGTTCAGTATTGGTTTTGGTTGTTTCATATGATTAATTGACAGTACAAAAAACAATGAATATCATCAGCCCTATCCTTCAACCTTTCTGTGTCAGGAGCGAATACCAATGAAACAGTGTAATATGATGTTTCTTGTTTCTGCGAGTTGTTTTGTTTTTAGCATATACATATAAATCATTAGTGCCATATCTGTTTCTTTGATGAAGTAACAGCATAACTGTAAATGCCTTGTCTTCCTTTGCAAAACCTAAAAGTTGCTTCCAACAATAATGTGGCAGTTGCACTGTGGTATGGAGTTTTGCTTCCCTGATAATGACAGTATTTTGCTGTGTGTAACAATTCAAACACCATCATTATGGGTTCTGCCCATGAGTAAGACAACCCGTCGTGTTATGATTGTCATAGAAACTGTTTTATAAACTGCACTTTGGCTTTATATGTGCGACCCCCTACCATCAATACCACCACCGCTGCCTGTCCCCCGCAGAGTTTGCCTCTAAAAGCTGTAAATATACACCTTTTTTAACAGGGTGTACTAATGAAATATAGAAGGCTTGGATGCATTTGAACTGCATTTCATAATGTTTTTGCAAATTAAAGCTTATAAACACACCGCAGGTGCTTCTAAATATGAGATATGTAGTTTGATATGCTGTGCACTTCAAATCATTCCATTATTCTGGCTAAAAATTAATGAGAGCC
This sequence comes from Seriola dumerili, assembly GCF_002260705.1. NCBI lineage: Eukaryota > Metazoa > Chordata > Actinopteri > Carangiformes > Carangidae > Seriola > Seriola dumerili. The sequence continues at coordinate 91,948 of NW_019174557.1, read as the reverse complement.
TCTTTTTTTTAATGTAGTGGCTAAAGGGAAAATCAATCTTGTATTATACCTATAATTCTGGACAGTGTAATCAGTATTTGTAACACAAACAACTCTCTCTCAAATGTAGAAACCAACTGAAAAAAAAAACAAGAGAAGAGACAGAAAATGAGGCACAAGCAGTAAGAGAGCAGAGAAGGAAAACATCAAACATTGCTTGTTTGCAGTTGTTCATTGTCTTATGTTTTGCACACTCCCAGCTGGCAAAAATGATGTGCTGCTGAAAAGTCCCCATGAAAAACAAACATTAGCATCATAAAGCATTGCTTGACACATACATTTTCTGTTTCTATTTGGCAATGATGGTCAAAAATTCTCTAGCAAGCACTGTGGCTCTGCTAATTGTTTTTTTTCTGTTTTTTTTTTTTGCCATGAGGAATAGAATAGGACAGACTGGTGACAGACTGTAGGCGGACAATGCTAGCCTGAATCCAGCACCATGGAGCACTCGTTTTTTGTTTTCTCCCACATTAGTCACATGGGTAAGGAATAAATTTGAGTGAAAACAAAAATGGGGATTCATGAAGCTAAGGCAGGCTTGGAGATAGTTCATGTTGAATTTGACAGTGTTTTTATACACATGTGAACTAATTATCTTACAGCCGAGCCACTTGAAAAATATTGTTAGTGTGACATAGCAGAATAAGTGGGCCTAAAGTGACACTTGACAGCCTGACAGAACAGTGCTTTGACTTTCTTATTTCTAACTTTAGGAGAGTTGTTCATGAATATGAATCAAAACTTAACTGCAAACCACTTGGGAAAAATATATGAAAATCCATTTTGAAATTTTGTGGTAAGCAGATGTTGTTTTGAAGACTTTGTTTGTGAACTGCACTGTACTGTGGACGACAGTTATTAAAGATGCAATAAGAGAATAGAGAATGGGATGCAGAAGAGAGGGTTACACGCAAACAAGACTGTGCACACAAACATGTGCGCACACTTTCTTATGTCTGCACACACACACACACACACACACACACACACATACACACACACACACACAAACATCAGTAGAAATGATACGTTTGAAGGGTTTAATAGTGGAGATTATCGAAACGTGCACGTGCACATGCGCAAGCACACACACACACACGCACACACACACACACACACACACACACACATCAGTAGAAAGGATACGTTTGAAGGGTTTAATAGTGGAGATTATTGAAACGTGCACGTGCATGTGCACATGCGCATGCACACAAACCACGCACACACACGCACACACACACACGCACGCACACACATAATGTGTGGGCCCACATTATGGGCCTGCTCCTCAGGAGTTGGCCCTTCTGTGACATTTGGAAAGGGCAAGAGGAGCATCACTCAGACACACACATACACACACAGCTTTGACCTCCACACCATCAGGTGTCAGCATAGCCCCCCCATACAGAAGCTCAATACTCAGATTAACATCAGGAACCAGGATTAGCTTGCCCCTGCAGGGTTTGGACAGCACACACTCGTTTCACCTGGCTGTCCTATAGCGCTTGGGTGCCACCCACACAACCACACAGCACACTGACACATACGTGCATCCGGTCGTAGCACGCACAGACATATTTGCACACACATGGATAGGGTAAGACTTATTTGGCATTTACTTGCGAAGGCTGACATTAGGGAATGAAGCTAAGGGAATGAATATAGTCAACGAAGGACTTCAACTATATAGTATATAGATGTGTGTGTGTTTAAGAGGAGAACAGTGGAAAGAGAGGGGTGCCTTGAACCCTTGGTGTACACTCATGATCCTCCATCTCCAGTTACATAAACAGCAGAATAATGCACTAATGCTGTTCGTCATCTCATATTCACATGCCTATAAGACTCAATTCTGGGACACTATTTCTGCTACAAAGTACAGAATAGTTGAAAAACTGCCTCGGCAACAAAACTCTGCCCCATCCTTGACTATCTGTACTGTCTTACATAACGATGCCTCACCAGCCACCTCACAGCAAGTGAGCTTGTTCAAAATCCCTAAGAGGCGTCTCCTTCTTTTAAATTGTCAGATTTAGCAAAGGATTGTCTGGCTTGACCAACGCACTTATCACCAGTCAGTCAAAATCAGACCACTGGTTCCTTTGATGCGAGGTTTTAAGAGAGGGTATGCTAAAAAGTGTCTGAACAAAAACCACAGACTGCTGGCCTGGTTTAGAGCGTGACAGCATGTCAGACTTGTACGTCTCCTCTATTAGAGATGCCTTGTCCCATGATCTCCTCTATTTATATTTAACGAGGAAATCTGGATGCTTCTGCAGTAAAGGTGTGCTTTTCATTCAGAGAGGTTAGCAGAGGAGCTACAGCCCTGAGACTGGGGTCAATACAGCAGGTTTGGCTGTTTTTATCTCCTCCGTCTGTCTGAGAGGCTGCAGCTCCTCTGGTACGATGAGTCACTCACCAGGCTGCAGCAGAACATAATGCTGTTCTACTGCCACCTTGTGGTTACTTCAAGTTCAATTCTAAAATCATCCTTTTTCACAAAATCACCCATTACAGCAAAACAGTATTTAAATGTTTGCCAACACAAGATGCCACTGTAAATATATGCACCTTTAATTTACTTTCATACCAATATTAGATATAAATGGCCTGAAATTACAGTTTTATTGATATATACAAATATTGTTATACACATAGCTTTATGCACTTTTGTTCAGGGCTGTTTTTCTGTGGTTTTATAGTTTTTCCAAGGTCCAGTTAATGGAAATTTTAACTCTCCATGCATACAGTGATATTTTAGATGAGAGTGTGCTTCCAGTTTGGAGAAGTCTCTTTGGACAATACCAACCATCCTCTCCACAACATTCTGGCAGGACAGAAAAGCAGCTACAGCTGCAGCAAACGTCTCATCTCACTGCGCTGCAGAACAGAGAGGTTCAGGAGATCCTTTGTTCCCACTGCCATCAGGCTATGCAACACCTCAGCCAAAGGAAGTGGACTAATTCAATTATTTTTGTTCATTTATTATTAACTGTTTTTATTATTATCATTATTAGTAGTATTAGTATTAGTATTATTATCAAAAATGAGCTAATGGACACATGAATTTCTATGTATTTCTAGTATCTATCTATCTATCTATCTATCTATCTATCTATCTATCTATCTATCTATCTATCTATCTATCTATCTATCTATCTATCTATCTAGTTTCAACATGACACTGCCCCGTGCTCACAGCTCAATGCCCCGTGCTCACAGCTAGGTGCATAAAGAAATGACTTTCTGAATTTGCAGGGGAGGAAGTTGACTGGCCACCACAGAGCGCTGACCGCAACCCCATCCAACACCTTTGAGATGAAGTGGAACACCAACTGCGGGCCAGGCCTTATCTAAACACCATCAGTGGCTGCACCTCACTAATGCATTTGTGGTTGAATGAGAGCAAAATCCCCGCAGATAGGCTCCAAGATGTTGTGGAAAGCCAGAAGTGAGAAGCCTGTTATGGCAGTATATTTATGCTAATGGTGCTGGAATGAAATGTTGAATCAATCACATATAGGTGGAAAACTTGTATGTCCTCGTATTTTGCTTCATATACTTTTGGTTATGTAGTTTATCTCACAGGTACTGGTCGGCTTTCCTTGTATTGTGGTAATGACATCCTTCTGCCTGTTCAACTGCAAACCTAACCAGAAGTGGGGGCTGCAAATTAGATTCAGCTAGATGACCTATATACTGTATAACTGTTGCACTTCTTTCCTTCCTTCTTACTGTAAGTATTATTATTTTTCAGTTTTGTCCTTATTAAATAAACTAACAAATAAATAAATATGTCATAATCCTTGCTTAGAGTTTGTTCCCTCATGGCCTTTGCTGCCCGAGTAAAGGCTGCAAAACAACAATCTACATCGATGGCATACTCTCAAACACTCTGGGGCACATTACATAAACCTACACATGATGTACAGTAGTACACTGAGTTCCAGTGTGCAGTATCTGCCTTTTCTTTCTTTGCCTTTTAGAGAGTCCAACAGCAGTTCGACCCAGGCACCAGAGAATACAGCAGAGACAAATGTGAGAACGAGACAGAGGATAAATAAAAGGGAGAGAAACTCTGTGTGTATGTGTGTGTGTGTGTGTGTGTGTGTGTGTGTGTGTGTGTGTGTGTGTGTGTGTGTGTGTGTGTGTGTGTTTGTGTGTGTGTGTGCATGTGTGTGTCTGTGTGTGTGGCTTCTCTGTGTGTACATGAGGTACTTTCAATTCAGAAGCTGTGACATCGAACTGTCAGTGAAGCCCAGAAGTGCTGACAGGTAGTACACACACACTCACACACACATGCACACACAAACACACACACTTTCTCATACCGTTGTAATTGAAAGCCGTCACTTTGAGATTTTCTCCTCCACAGGGATTTGCACTGGTTGTCTGCAGCTCCAGGACTTCACTCGTCTATTCTCTTTGATACTACTCCTCACCTGTAGATTACAATGCTGACTCTCTCTTTCTCTTTCCCCCTCTGTTATTGCAGTACATAATACACGGAACCCCCCACCCCCCACCCCACCCCCACACACACCCACACACACCCACACACACACAATTTAAGCAGTGAAAAACAACACAACACTAGACCCCTACAGATTAACAAAGAGAACACGGTGACTCTTAAAATGAGACTAATCCTGTCTCCAGTCCAGTGGTTACACCTTGACTTGCCGAGGTTGTTGTGGCTTCAAAGTGTCTGCAGCTGAAGTGGTAAGGTCGAGGTTTCTGAAGCAGTCACTTCATAAGTCTAACTACGCTCTGATGTCCAAATCTTTTCCCTCTCTCTTCCATTCTCTCTCTCTCTCTGCTATGACTAAACAGTGTAATTCATTCATTATGGATTAGGCCCTAAATTAGGTTAGCACATATTTAATCATTCATGTGGGCTCACTTCTTTGACTGGCCTGCTGAATCATTAATTAGGAGTTTTGGAGATGCTAATTTGTTCTATGATCCACATGAACATCTGAAAGTTGGATGAGCTGATGCCCGTTTTTATCTTCTGTGCTGTTTTTTTACCTGCACATAAAGAGTTTTCTTTAATATTGCTTATCAAGGACAGAGGATAATTTTTTTGGAATAATACACCCAACCAAGGACTTGTGTCCACTCACCCACCCACACACATAAACAAACACACCAGAGATCACACTGAGACTTTATAATCTCAACATCTTTTTGATATTAAGGCACATGGACAGATGGAGGATATGCGATAAGATGAGCTTACACCAAAAATATCGAATGCACACAAACATGCACATACGCTCCTATTCATTTTTCTTTTTTTCATTTCCCTGTGGGGTGGCTAATAACAAACTTTATATAAAGAAGAACTCTGGCATGGCTTTTAAAGAGAAAACACAACACATGAAAAACTAAATTAAAATAACTTATCATTGAGATATTGTACCTTGCTCACTTTACATACACATGCTCGCATCTTTATACGATAGATACCCACATAAGAGACAAAGAGAAGCAAACTGAGTTTCAAATTTGTGGCATTTTCTTTCACTGTTGGGAGTAAAAAAAAAAGAAAAAAAAAGCTCAGTACAGTGAGTGTGCTCAGTATCACTGTGTGCAGTGCATGAAGGGATAAATTACTACAAACTGTGGAACCTTTCAAATCACACTCCCTGCTCCACAGGCAGAGTCATGAGGTCAGACCTGCATTTCACTGAACAACTGATCTGTGAGTTAGTCTTACTGTTTCCACAATTAATGTATTGAATATATTTGTAAAGGCATTCCAAGGATTTCTTTGAAGACCCTGAAAATCTATTTTTGCCAATCAGCTGTTTTACTGTGAGTGATGGGCTCCTTTATGAATGTATTATTCTCTGCTGAAACAGCTTTGATTATTTCACACAGAAGATTTTTATATTTCTTTTTTTTTTCTCTGCGCTTATCTCATTGGTTTCAATCAAATCTGACCACCAACTCAGAATTACCTTGGAACAAAGGTTTGATGCACCTCCACTCACAAAGTAAGCAAATTTACTTTTAAAGTATGATCTTATCTTTATTAATATTTGCATATATTTTGAATAATACAAGGAAGCATCTTTTATGTTAAATCCTGTGCCAATTAATCTATGCAGGAAACCTTATGCATGTATTGGAATTGAGAACTGATTTTAAAAAATGCCCTCTATCCGCCTCCTACATTTTGAGCTGAACACCATACTCTGTGGCTTATGCTCCACACTCTGCTGCTGCTCGGTGCTTAGCTCTCCATTTGCTACAGTGACCTGGTTATACTGCAGCCTTATCTCACCTCTTCCCTCACCTGATTACCCAGTGGTGGAGTCGCCTTTCCTCCTCAATACAGCAAAGTCTGGCTTCAGATGGATGAACTCCTGTGCTCGGTTTCATAACAGAATCTGTAGTATGTGGTGTAGTTATGGCCTTTTCAAACTTGCAGCAGCTCCAGCCTCCCATACAGCTTGTCTTTGGATGCAGTGAGTGGTGACAGGTAAAGCTAAATCATATTTATTGATCAATATGCAAGAGAGATTATAACGCAGTTGTGGCCAAAGTTGCAATATATGCACATAATAATTGTCGATTCCTTTAGGGAGTGGAATTTTTTCTTTGAAAGGATGCCAGAAGACACTAGCTTTGAGAGCTGTAAGGGCCTCACATCTAAACTCATGTAGTCTCAAGAAAACTACAAAGTCATATGTTCATTCTAAAACGATGGATGCCGGTGTTTTCATCTCTGCGATCTGTAACTTTCCACATTGTCAAATTGCAGATGTTATTTTTCTACTTTGTTGTATTCAGTTGCTGATGCAAAGAAACATTATTTCAGTTTCACTGGTTTATAACAGTTGAAACAACAAAACAAACATAAACTTGTTTTACTTGTTTGTTGTTGCATGTACTAGGGAATATCACTGACTAGGTGATGACACACAGGTGGCGGACACATGAAAAAATGTGATCAATGTACAACATGAACATTTTCTCTTTTTTTATCTTAATTTGTCCCTTTCTTTGTTTGTTACCCTGTTTGTATGTCTGTCAGGTGTTAGTCTCTCTTGTCCCTGCACTGATAAGGGAAAATAGGAGAGAGTAAGTACTTAAAAAGATCCACCAGGTGACGCCCTTCTGCTATTTACTGCCTGGAACAAGAGGTGTAATAATCAGAGGCGCAGTGATTAAAGAAATACATCCAGCAGTAGGCCGACTAATGAGAAAATGTATTGAATGAGTACTCTTATAATATAATATATAAATATATTTAAAAAATAAAATCCTGCATTTCAGGCATCACCTAAAACAGTACATCTTATTGTTGCAATGAATTTCTACGAGGTTGGACTGTGATTTGTTTTGTTAAAATAATAATGCACACTTGTGTATTTAATGAGTGTCGATGATGGGGGGTGGGAAGTGGGGGGGGGGGCGGTGGTGGTGGTATTGACCACGAAAAAATCTGTTTCCTCTTTTACGATATGTTGTTTATTCAGTCGTTCTAACAGTACAGTATATAATATCTTGTTTATTTTGAATGATTAGTTTTCGATGAATGCTTTTCTTTTGTTATAATGCACTAGTATAATATGACCCACATAGAGAATTGTCGTACGTGATGACGCTTCCCAAGGATTAACTGTCGACATCAGACAAATCGAACAAGAACCGGAAGCGCAGCGTGAGAAGGAAAATGAGATGTTTTGTGTGCATGAAGTTTGTTAGCTATCGTTAACTTCTATTATCTTTGAAGAAACCAGATAAAGCGGCGATTTCTTGAACGAAGCATCTTCCCTCTGGTCTATATCCTCTGAAATTACGCAGTCCTCCCGGACAAAACCCGTCACTTTCTCTGAGAACAGGAAAAAAGTGTCAGGTAACAACGTTCAGTAAATCGGAACGCTAATGCTAACGTTACTAACAAGTGTCAGACGTTTGCTAACTTACGTTGGTATCCAATTATACGAAGTAGTAAAGCAACATTTGATGAAATGAGATAACGTTAGTTATTTTGGAAAGGTTTACATTATCACAAAAAGCAACAACGCCAGGCTAACCTAGAACCATGCCGACTGACAAGGTACTTGTAATCTGACTGGTAAACGAGCTAGGCGATGTCAATTTTAGCTAACTTGGCTGTTATTTTCCTCTCAGATGTTATTATATTGGTGCGAGAGAGCTCATCATTCATGTTCATACCATGTCCACACACTTTAGCCGCTGGGATCAACATCAGCAGTTAAGCTATGGAAAACCTCTCGCTTAATATCAAATTGATTTATGCTGGTTCCCCTAAAGGCCTACGGTCATTGATTGTCGGTGGGTCATGTCTTGCAGAGGAGCCCTGTGTGTCAACATTCAGACCTTTGTTGTTATTACTATTGTAAATTATATTTAGATGGTGCTTATTCCTAATAAATGAAATGAAATCAAAAAGTGACCCACAGAAACCTTAGAGCCAGGTACTGTAACACCAGAATAGAAGTACAGGTTGGTTTCTGGTTCTCTGTGGAAATGATGAGGCTGCCATGTGTCGTCTGCTAGGTGCACTTGCTTGATGAAGGTGATAGGGAACATATTCAATGCGCAGGGGGTAGAGATGAAGGTGTCAGCCGGGTCTCTGCAGCACATTGTTACTACAGATTCCCCAAACCAGGTTAACACAGCTATTGTTACAGTGTGATACCCGCTTCTGTACCAATATGCAACAGTTCACTCTCCTAATTATATGTAGTTTTGTGAAACGTGCCTTAACTTGCTAGGCTATGTTTGAAGAGATGCGGTCATCTGTGATAGATGACTTGAAAAGTTACACAAACATCTCAGTCTGAAGGAAGCTTTGTTGAATTGTCTTTTGTTATGTCTTTATCAAATTGTTGCTGTTTTTGATTTTATTTTGTGCTCTGTCTGCCAGGATGGACCCAGCTCTACTGAGGGAGAGGGAACTGTTCAAGAAAAGAGCTCTGTCCACTCCAGCTGTAGAGAAGAGACAAGCATCCTCAGACTCTGGATCACACAAGAAGAAGAAGCCCAAAGTTGACAAGGAGAGCTCCTCAGGGTCCAAAGGCGTTGGTAAGTGAAGCAGATTATTTTAAAAATGTATTATAATGTGTTTAGTTGTAGCAGTGAATGGCTTCTTTCTGGTGTTGTAAGAGGGCTATATATAGACGGAAGCCATGGTACTGCTAACATAATGCATCTTTGTAACACTGATTCTGGTGCCCATCACCACCGTACTTTTCACATCAACAGCTGATACTGTCTTATTATATCATTATACTGGCTAAAGCAATGCCATTTTAATTCCTATTAAAACTGTCATATTATTTTCATAATTTTAGTAGCTCCTCCAAACAAGTAAGGTTTGCTTCGATATGCCCCCCCCCCCCCGCACACACCTTTAAATGATCAGAGCATAGCTTGAAAGTAAAAATGATATGATGGGACACACAAAAATAGTTGTTTGTGATATAAATTTGACATGTTACATGTCATTGGATGTAGTTGGATTTTGAGCAGTGGCCTCTTGTCACCTGGCATTTCATGTAAGTTTGTAACCTCATAAACTGATCTCTCAGTATAATCACAGACCGCCCGCTACTTCTTTAGCAGAAAAAAAGAAACTGGTACATAATTAAGTGACAATTTATTAGGCATTTTGTGGTAAGGCATATGAAATTATACATTGTGCTCAATATGACATGATAAAATACATCACTGTGCAGCAACAAAGTGTAATTTGTCATCTAATAATAATAATGCAATGCTTAACATGTTGACGGCACTGGCACAAAATTTACTAAAGAACAGAGAAACACAGGCTTTGTCCAAAGCAACGATGAAGTCCAACCAAACTTGATCAGTTTCTTTGTTGCCTAGCAGGCCCTTTTGGGAAACAACAACATTTTCTGTCTGTGTACAACATTTTACCATGTCTCATAGAAACTCATTTGTACGTGCAGTACTCACAGGGCAAATGTCGCTGAGCAAGAGAACCTGTTTTTTAAACTCACTCATATTGAGGCTGAGTGGTGTTTTTAATTTTAACATGTTTTGGCCATGCAACGTTATACTCCATCAAAGAAAACAAAGGAAAAAAAGTCCCACCTCAGTGTAATCCATTCTGCCACAGCCTTCATTTTTAAGTGTTGTCAGTGTTGTGTATTTTTTATTTTTTTTTATTGGGCCGCACTACTAATACTATTTCTACTGAGGTGCTCTCTCTCTTTATCTCCTGATTATGTCAGGTGTAAAATATGGCTTACATGGTCTGCCCTCTGTGTTAAGTGGTAGTGAATCTGGATTGTGTGAAGATTCCTTTGTAACTGAAGCGGTAATTAGACTCACTCCAAATCAGTGAAAAACTGCCCCCTTCTTCTTTACATTGTTCCGTTACCTTATCTTGTCTCTTCCCTCCACATCCACCAAACTGTGAGCAATTGAACTACTATTACGCAGTTTTAGACGTCCATTCCTCAGGGGGTCAGTGCCGTAATATTGCCCAACTTAGCAATGACACCCGAATTCCTGCTATTCCTTTTCTTCATCATTGCTGCCTCTATACCACCTCAGTGTGGGATTCTGGCTCCTTGCAAATGCTGGTCATGAGCTTACTGCAGCTTCCCGGCCCCTCCTCCTGTAGCTGGTGATGTGTCTTCCCTTTGGCACAACACCCACAGTCCAGTAACTCATAGAGCACGGCCAAGGCAGCCAGAGACAGGACAGTGAGGATGAAGAGCAGAAGGATGACGAAGCACGCCACATTCCAGCCGTCATGGAATGGGTACACTTCCTGGACCTGCAAGGAGACAAGGGGGAGAGAGACCGCCCCTGGGTGCCATGGGAGATTACTTGGGTGTATAGTGGTAGTGATGTTGGCCATGATTTCTCCTTGGAAGCAACAAAAACAGGGAGAAAGACAGATTGTTAATGCCTGTGCCTGTGGTTCTGGGCTTCACTGCTAGGTGATGACAGCAAATTAGAGAGTGATGGTTGTAGTACTTGTTTCCATGGTGAGAGAAGGATTAAAGAACCACTCTTTAGGCCATAATATTTAGGATCGTCTTTCTTTTGAATGTGATGTAATATTTTTAACCTGATATAATGGGCTGTGTGGTGCCAAAATTTTAGATGCATTGGCCCCTAAAATCAATAAATATTTAAAACAAAACATGTGCACTGCTAATGTGCTGTTTGAAAAGGACACAGTCTCACTAGAGACCACAGACAGAATGGGAAGGCCATTTCCTCTCTTAAAACCATCAGGGTTTCTTTTAGGTAATTTGCTGTAATGTGATTATAGTACTATATATATATACATATCATGTAGTAATTTGATAAACTGCAGTGTCAGTATGTACACAACATAAACCCTAGCCTACATCTTTCAGTACAGAAAGGACTCTTACCTAAATAAAAAGACACTGTTATTAAAGCAAAGTGTTATGTTGCTGAAGAGCACAAACCCTACTGAGGCCATCTGCTCAGAACCAAAATAAGACTTAAAAGCCTGGTTGGCAAGGATGGGTGCACAGCAAAATGTTGCATCTAAGCTTGGTTTGCAACTCTTAGGTCACAACACTTGACAGAATGTTGTAGTGAAGGAATTGCAATAAAATAATGAAGGTAAAAGATGTGCAGGGTGCATATTGTCAGGGTATTTGTCTTTCTTCGGCTATCCTTTCACATTTTCAGCCAATGCCTACCATTTTAAATCCTCAGGGAACAGCATGCCAGTATCTCTGTGTGTCCCCCCCACATACAGAAACACACATATACACACACACACACACGTATACATACATGTTTTAAAGACACACTTGTATGCACCCCCTGCCTTCCGCACACACACACAAACACACACACACAGTCACAATCACAATCACAGACATCACCTACAGAGATCAAGGCAGCTGACCCAGATTATTTGAGTCAACCACTGAAAGGCGTTGCGGGAGAGGGGCATAAGTGCTTCTTTTTACAGTAGAATAATCCTGTCTTTTTTTGTGCATTTCTTCCTACGATCGTACAACTTTAACTGGGCTTACTGTGTGTCAAAGGATAGATTTGTGGCAACCTAGTACAGCTATGTGTGAGAGTGTATTTTAGTGCACTTTGACAGAGATAGGTGAATGCTCCTTGTGTGATTGTAATTTGGTTTTCCATGTTACCTGAAACTGTAATGTGATAGAACCCGCTGTTGCAGTGGCGTCAGTTGTCTCAAGAGATCACACATTTCACCTCAGAACCAAAGTGCCTAAGTTATAGTCTTGCACTGGTTCCCTTACTCAGCATGATATGTCCTCAATAATGTGGGAAAGGCACCTATAAATTGGAGGTTTGTGTGTGGTTAGGGTTGGAGTTAAGGTTACCTTTTGTTCCAAAAGATTACTAACAATCATTGCCCTGAAAAATACAGGTGACCATGTCAGTTCATTTCGGTGGGATTGTTTCATCATTGAAGCTGTTGTGGTGTATTTATTTTTTGGCAACAATTTTTGTTGAAATTTTTAGGTACAAGTTTGGTTTGATTGTGTCTCAATACAGTGTAATACATGTGTTTTATTGTAAAGTTAGTTGAGCCTCTGTTCAAGTTGAAAATTGGCATATTTCACCCTTCTTTGGATGCTGACAAAATGCTTACACTGTGACTGGTATAATCCACACAGCAGCTGGTATCTCACCCTAAATGAGCCCCGCCCCGGCTGAGCTCTTAAAGGTGTTGTAGGACTATGATATTGCTCTCTGGCTAAACAGTGGTTGTCTCTCACTAAACACACAAACACACAGACACACTTAGACACTGGTAGTGCCCCTGGTTGACTCCTCAAAGCTGTTCGTCGCTCACTGATTTATCTTCAGAGCCGTAGTTTGCACCGAGTTCTGAGGCATTTCCACAAACATAGCCCGACATGATGCACACGAGTACACACATAGACCTAGAAACCCACGCAGAGTTTCTGATGCTTGAAATTTAAGTGGCACGAGTGCAGACACATCCATGTTTATTTAATCCATTGCGTGTCTGTGTTTCATTCTTGGCCTTAATATTAAAATTGCTATGTAATGATCTCATCTTAATTGATGTTTTAGTATGAATTCCATTTCCCATACATAGTTGTCATTTGTTGGTTTGCATTTTTAGATTTTTCTAATGCATAAGGAATTGGCTACAGGAATAGATCTGCTGCATTAAAGATGTATGATTTACCAAGTAAATGCTGGATTACTCAGAAAACCCCTCATACTCATAGCTGCACATTTAGACCAATAACAGCCTGCAGCCTGTAGCTTAAATTCATACTGTGGATTGTTATGATCTGTTGATGTATAATATGCACACATTTTTCTGAGGATGCTATTCTGAAAAATATGCAGACTCACCTTTGTCTGGCTCAGTCCTGTAGAAGATGCAAGTCAACAGATGCACTCTCCTCTTTTTTTTTTTTTTTTTTGGTGCTCCACCTATCGCTCTGTCTTCCACTCTCTCCCTCCTCCGCGTTCACTCCTCGACCTGTTTTCCTCCTTAGCACTCTCATGCACTTCCAGCCGTTGCTCGTGCACTCGCTCGCTCCCTCCGCCACTCCTTGCAGCTCTTCATGTCTCAGCTGAACGGCACGGGCTTCTGTCCATCATTGGCTCTTTTCTTTTAGCCCTGCCTCTGCACCGTTCGTTAACCGGCCTGTCACAATTTCGCTGTCCTGCCCACAGTGCAGCTCACAGCGACAGAAGCTCCCGCCTACAGCATGAATCATTCATGAATCACTGTCTGTTTTCAGCTTTGATAGGCGAGTGCTGAGCCCAGACCTCAGACAGTCTCTGGGGGGGCGGGGGGGGGGGCAGCATTATTGAACTCCCAACAGAGAATAGGACCAGCTGGCCGGATTTCAAATCACTCTTATCAAATTACGCTCATATGATGCTTCAGCAGTATCTTTAGAATAATTTTGTTACATTGCAGGATAAGGCAGGTGATATTTTATGTTTTTCGTTTTGTCAACAAACCCCCCTGAAAAGACCAAAACCAACAATAAATTGATCCAACTAACAAGATGTGTAACCAAAGCCTGTTCCTAGCTTGTTCCTCTGTACAGTTGAGCTCCAATAGAAACACATCAGTGGTCCACATTGTTGTTTTAGGTGACACCTTCCTTCTTTACCATGAACACATAAACATGGACAATGTATCTTATTTTGAGTAAATTCCACATACACCTTCCTGCTGATTTGAAATTACTTTTTTTTTTTTTAAGTATATATTTGTGACCCGTTTTAAAGAAATGCAGCTTCAGTAGGAATGGTGCCACAGAATATGAATAAGAAAAATGTAGAATAATGGATAGTTACCTCATGAAAATGTTGATTGCTGATTTGATAGCACTTACACAAGCTGGTGAGAAAATCGTGTGTAATTGATTTTGTTTTGTTTTTTAAACAGTTTTTTAACAAAGGTCTTTTCACTAACACCTGTGCTATCTGTCTGTCCATAAAAGTCCACTGATGTCAGCCTTTATAATACATAATGTGATATTTAAACAATTCACCCAAACTGTTCTTTTTTTCCACAGAGTCTAGTAATGGAAACTTTAACATCAAGACGAGCTCTGGGTACAAATTTGGCTGTCTGGCCAAGATAGTCAATTATATGAAGGTAAGCCTCTGTAAAAGATTTGTCGTTCACACAAAAGGAACTTTCTTTAGTAATTTAGATGCGATTGTATTAATCTTTGAGGTTTTGTAGACATTTCAGTCTCATGGACATTGTTCCCCTCCAAGTTGATTTAAGTTCTCACAATAGCATCCATTTAATTGCTAGAATTTAAGCATGTTGTCATCTCCATCAAAGCTCCATAAAACCTTGACTTGTTGTCTATTGTGTCAACTGAGTGAGTCAGCTGTGTACACTGTGTAACATTTGGTCCCCGGTCTTTCTTTGGTATGTAAACAGCTTGTTTATCGTGCTGTGGCTCTGCAGAGAGGCAGGCAGGCCTTGTCACACTTGCCGTCTGACTCAGCCCTCGCTGCAGAACTCATACTCAACTTGACAGATTTTCTTTGAATGTGTGCCTTTTGGTGCCATCTGTTGAATAGTTAAAACCGTGTTCAATGCCCTGACAGTTGGATGAGAGGCGCAAAATCACTGTAGACACTGGGCTAAAACGCTGTCAGAGGTGTAGGATTAAGAATTGCTTACATTTTAAAATAAGCTCTGAGGAAGATTTTATGCTGTTGTTGACTCTGTATGTGTCTTTTCTATATTTAAATCCATGTGCTTCTCTGTCCTTAACTCTCAGACAAGGCATCAGAATGGTGACACACACTTCTTGACCTTAGAAGAGATTCTGGATGAGACCAAACTTCTTGACATCAGCATGAAACAGAAACAATGGCTCATGACGGAGGTGTGTTTGTGTCTCTTTTGTATTATACAACATTTTATTTATCATCAGCAGTACACTTGTCCTTGTCCTACACCATCACACTGACCTATTTTACACCTGAAATCCACAAAAAATACTTGATTTCCTGCAGTCACTTGTAGGCTGACGTGAGCCACTGGCAACAATTTTTCTATAACGACATCCTGTATGTTGCAAAAGGAGGAAGCCTCTGAGTAGCAACTGAGTGATCATGCTGATAGCACGACATGAAGTTACTTCTGTTAATAGCAACTACATGATCTGAATAAAATATTGGAACAACTGTAGCTGAAAATTGGCTTAAAGTGTGTTCAAATGATTATTTATGTCTGAGCCGTATAAATATAAGATGTAATTTTTTTTATCTATTTAGTTTATTTTTAACGGGTAAGAAAATTAAATTAATACTTTTACACATCTCCTAGCTGGTCTACTACTTAACTAGAGACTTCAAACTTGAAATTTATTACTGCACATCTCCCTGCAATTGTCAGGCCTTGGTCAGCAACCCAAAAATTGAGGTACGTGATGGGACATATGGCTTCAAGCCCAAGTACAACCTGAAGGACAAGAAAGCCTTATTGAGGCTGCTGGACAAACACGACCAGCTGGGCCTGGGAGGAGTGCTGCTGGACGATGTAGAGGAGGGGCTGCCCAACTCAGCCAAGGCCATTAAGGTAACATAATAAATACAATTTAAGCATATGCATGTATGCAAAGATGTCACCTAATACATACTGTTCATTATGTTGATTCGTGAAAGGGATGTGCATTTCTGTGCAACACCCAAACACTGTGGTAAGTAAACAGTAAAGCTGTATTGACAGAGAAATGAGCTCTCATGTGATCATTCACAGGCTTTAGGAGATCAGATCATCTTCGTGACAAGACCAGACAAGAAAAAGATCCTGTTCTACAATGACAAACACTGCCAGTTTGCGGTAGATGAAGGTGAGAATTAGTCAGCTTTTACTAAACTTTTACCAGCTCATTTACCAAGCACATTTTGATACTAATTTTAGCCATTTCCTCCAGGCCTCTACTTGGTTTAGTTTGTGTTATTTCACGTGTTTGGTCAAAATCATGAAATAATTGGATGTCTAGCTCATTGATCATTCCTGTTTCAAAAACCTTTTTTCTCTAAATTGCAGAATTTCAGAAACTGTGGAGGGGCGTTCCCGTCGATTCCATGGATGAAGAGAAGATTGACGAGTATCTGAAGAAACAAGGCATCTCCTCCATGCAAGAAACAGGACCAAAGAAAGTGGTCAGTGTCTTTTGGTCTCCAGTGCTTGATTTTTGTTCTAACTTCCCAAATGTAAATAAAAATTGCCTGATTTATTTCCCTAAAATTAAAGGCTTTTAACATTTTAACACTGAATACTGATATTTGTTCTTAGTTAATTACGGATTATCATAATCAGTGCTGATTGCGTTTCTGTGCCCCCTGCAGTTACCAGTTCAAAAGAGGAAGAAGCAAGGTGGGCAGAGGAAGAGACACTTCAAGACTCACAACAACCATTTGGCGGGAGTACTGGAGGATTATTCAGATGGCGTTCCTGTAAAGAAGTGAAGTCCCTTCCCATCACTGCTACATGCCCTCAGAGGAGCTTTGTAGAATCTGTAAATCAGAAATGGCTGTAGATGGAGACTCTGGCCACACTACAAGACTTTTCATGGGTGTCTGTTATGTCAAACAAACTAGCTTCTTTTCCTTTCTTTGAACTCCTTTCAGTGATCCGTGGTCTTGTATTACATGGAGTGAATACAACCTGTGTTGTGGAATCCTTTTCAGTTTGTTTATTGATCAGTGATGACTGAAGGACACTGGAGGAAAAGGGTATTGAGACCATTAAGAGCAGTGAATGCTTTTACAAAGACTGTCATCCTTAAAAGGGGCGCAGCAGCCTGACTGTTAAAGGTAATGAGTTTAAGTGTGTACATACTTTTTTCTTCATTTCACTTGATATATTACAAAGGGGTGTGTGTGGAAGGGTTTATTTGAGAGGGCAGCAGTCCTCATCTGATGGCAACCTTCCATCCTTTTTATTAGGAATTGCAGAAGACATGTTTGTGTTGTGCAGTGCATCACATTGACGTCTCTCATCCAGCATGAAACATCTTGGACATTACTTCCTGTGAAACTTCAAAAATATTTAAATTGTTTTACTTTGCAGCACCATGTCATAATGGTTTAAAATACTAGAATTTTTTGAACTTATTTTAATAAATTACACTGTTACAGGATACTGCCTTGTTGCTTGAGTTGATTTACATGCACTGCAGTGGCAACAATTCTTCTATACCTGTTTATTGCCAAAAGTATTTAAGAAAATAAAATGTGTCATTTAATGTTGGTCTGTTCCTCCATCTGGAGTCACACTGAAAACATTCTATGAATCATGTGTGTTCTTACTGAAATATTAGAACCTTGTGATGAAATTACTGATGACTGCTGTGATCAAACATTAGTACAAGGTGCACACCATCAGCGTTTTTGAAGTTATTTAATTAATCATAGAAAACAGTACATCAGCACAGCGTGAGAAAGATGAAATGCTTAATCATCTGTTGCTGTTAAGAGTAGCAAATAGTAATCAGTAAGTGAGAAAAATTACTGAAGCAAGGTATTATATAATTATATACATTCATGCTTCCCTCCAACGAGATCTAATTACATATGGGTTTGCAAGCCATTAATAATTCAACTTAGAAACTATGAAGCTAAATTTTAGCTAGTAGTGTGGCCTGCTTTGATTGTTTTCTTTAAATGGTGGTAGTTTGGCAAAATCTTCATCAGAAAGTCGAGCTGAAGAGTCTGGGGCTGTAAAGACAACAAAACAAACATGTATTAACTAATAATATGTAAAATACGTAAAAGTGGTGTTTTTCACGATGCTTTCAGCTTTAGACATTTGGCAGTTGGGCATATCTGAAAATCATGTATCCACTTAAAACCACTGTATATCCGAAAAACTAAGATTAGTAGGTTTTCCCTGAACAGGTTGAGCAGACTATGGAAGAAAATGCCCAATGGAAATTTAAAAACGGCAATGCTGTAACATGAATTATGGTACAGTCTGTTAAACTAATGGTGCCCAGAGTCCCACTGTTCTTCCTTACATGTTGATTTATGCAGTAATATACAAAATGTCATAGGACCAGCTAGAATATAAACATGGAGTTTTTATTGCATACTATTTAAGTTAGTGGAAGGCTGTAAAAACATGAGGCCTGGCATGTTTTAGCTTCAATTTATGCTTTTGTGTAGTAGTTCACACAGTGTGCTTTTGTATACAGCATGGTTAACAACCATTACTTTTAGTATTTATATATGTAGGGCCTTTCAGACATAAACACGACTGAGTGTGTAACCATTCACAGAAAGTGTAGCAAGTGTAGTTCAGCGAGGGTAGTTTTATAGTCATGTACAGTATGTACTTGCTAGCAGTCACATTTAAAGTAGGCATATTTAGTTAATCAGGTGTTATGTCTCTTCAACTCATACATAGAGCTTTAAGTAACAATTTGCTTAAAAAACAATAAAATGAGTGCATTAAAATGAATATGGATCAGTTTGACAAAAGAGCTAAATCTGACTCATGGACACTAAAACAAATGTACAAATGGCATAAGAGGTGGATGGACTAGTACTAAAACCTTCACAATCGCAATACAATCTACTAAAACACCACAAACTAAAGCCTCCATTAACCACAGAGTTAAATCAACACCTCTCAGACACAAACCTACATTTCAGTGGTCCATCTGTGAGCACAAATTGTAATGGAAAATGCTTTGGTTTTAAAGTTGCAATGCTAATCATAAGCCTAGGGAACCCATTTACACCCCCAAAACACCACCCAGACGCGTGTGTCCATACCTGTGGTCTCTCTGTCTGAACCCGTCTCATACACCCAGAGCCATAGATGACCGTGTTCTCAGGTATGACCTCACAGGTGTTGACCTGACAGAAGGCTCCAATGATACAGCCACTGGTGAGGATCACATTCCTGCCAACGTCAGCTAGAAGACAACATAGATGATATTTGATACAGCTAGTGACTGCTTTCATCTAAATGCTCCAACCTTCTCTGCAGATGTGGGTTTCACTTCTCCATACAAATACACACTGAAAGCCACACAAAGATGCAAATATCCTACCTTTAGATTCTATCACATTGTTGTCCCCAATCTTCAGGGCTTGTGATACTGTGAATTGTCCATTAAGGAAAAATTTAAGAATCAACAGATTGTTAAAACATGAAATCACTTGACTTACAGAATAAGACGGGTCGACTAGTAAAAAGGATACCACAGCCAACTTCAAATACATTGTTGATGCCAATGGTCATTGTCTTTGGTTCCACTTCAGAATCTGGGGTGATGTTTTCTGGGTAACTGCAGAGTAGAACAAATAAGTTTGTAGTTATCAAGATACAGGTAAGGACTGGATTACAAAAAAGACATGTCACATGCACAGATGGGTAAGACAGTGATCTTCAGGAATCAGGAAACTTGCATTACCTATTGATAATCAGAGCTTGCTCCTCGATCAAATTCCCCTCTCCAATCACTATTGGTCCTGCTTCTGCAATAATACGAGCTTTTGGGTGGACCACTGTTCTGGGGCCTGAGTCAACAGAGAGAGTATAAAAGGTATTTTTGGTTCACACACCTGCTTAAAGTAAATCTGCAGAAATCATTGAATGTCTGATCGGCTTAGAGGTAAAAGAAAAAAAAGAAAACAAGGTTTCTCAACTCAGTAATGTTTACTGGCCAGTGATGAAAAGCGACACATCTTACCTATGGTGACATCTCCTTTGATTTCACTTTCAACACAAACTACGGCTCCAGCGGCTATTTTGACACTGCACAAAAAGAGAAAAACAGCAAGAAAAAAGTGTGGAGATGTTAGCTTACGTTGCTAGCTAGCCACTTCGATAAGCCGTCTAAACTACCTACGTGGTTACTTCAATGTGGCTATTTAGTCTTAATTTTACTTTTAATATTTAACGACACGATTAAACGTCGTTTACTGGTTAATATTTATATTACCTTTTCTGAGCATTTTGTTTGTCTGCCATTGTAAATAGATGAAGTCCTATGGGAGGCGCCGGCGATTCACTCGATCATCGATTTGGAATCCTTGCTATTATAGCATATGCGCATGCGTCATTCGATAAGTTAAAAAGAGATGGCATTTATGACTCCAGCACGGTTTAACACTGGTTAGGAGCAGTTCTGTTAATTTGAAAAAATTACCCAGTGTGTAATGATCAGGAAGAGACACAGATGTGAACTAGTTAATATAACCTATGGATTGGTTGAAAAAGATACGTTACCATAGCAACAAACAGTGTATCCTACATTTATGACTCCAGCACTCCATACAGTAATGATTAAGTTCCATTATAACGTTATCTTTAGTTGTATCCTTAAAATGTAATTTCGTGATCCCAGAGATGTCTGTTTGTTTTGCCAGGAAACACAAAATGCTTGGCGAAAAAACGTGTAAATCCAACATTCCTGTAAACGCAATGGCTGCGGAGTAAACAGTAAGGAAATTTTCAATTTAAACGTTGGTTTTGTGTCAGGCGAACAGTTTTATCTGTCTGGACAGACATGAGCCATTAGTGTGAGAAACGAATGTGAGTGAGTTCACAACTGTGACCAACGTTTCATAGCAACAGAATGTGTAGACACCTGCAAAAAAGGTTTACTACGATTTCTGGGGTCTTATTAAACAACCAAAAAAATAAGCATCAGTATAGTGGTATTGATCCACAGGTAGTGGGATCAATACCTGTTGAGGGCAACGACCGGGTAGCGTTAATAATGTACTTTGTCCCTTCTCGCTTCCATTACAATGTCAAAACAAGGAAGGGTCGGAAGTAGAATATATTATGGAAAAAGGGACACGAAAGAAAAACTCAAAAGGCACATCTTCAATAGAGGGGCTGAAGCACGCAAGGCAGGAAGAAATGACACAGCCAGAGAAATATATGTTTTCCCTTGCTGCCATTGCTCTGGTTGTAGCCGTTTGCGTGGCACCACTGACAGCTGAAATATCTACATGTAAGTACACAGCACTGTTGACAAGTGAAAACTAACAGCAAGATAGTGTTAGATAGTTAGCATCCTAGGTAGTTACCTAATGTCAAGAAAATACTTGCATCACCACCTGTATTTGTTTAAATTACATACCAGCAATGAATGTGGCTTTTGTCAACCATCTGAAGATTCACCACTATAGATATGTTATTTAGGGTTTAGGTTTAAGATTCTACTCTTAAGCCTAATGCATGTTAGCTCGGAGCTAACTGTAGATTAGCACTGGAGGACATAGTTCGCAGTCCAAGAATGAGCTCCAGTCATTTAAACTTCCCTCTTGGGGGGGTATTTTGCGGATTAATTCAGCATGTGACCATTGGGCTCTGCAGCCATAACTTCAGCCCTCTCACATGCTTTCCTCTTCAAGGCAGCAACGGCTAGCTGTAGCTTATAGTTATACTGGACAGTTTCTTCCACTCTGGCTAACCATCTAGCTACCACGCACTTCGGTATGGTGTAACTTTCTTGTCCATAACGATAACAAGGAACCATTGATTTGAGGTAAGTTACTGAAAGTTGATTGCACAGCTGCTGTCTTTACGATGGCGTTAAAAAGTAAAGCCTTTAGGGTATTATTATCTCTGGCTTGTACAATACCTATGTCAATATGGAGTTAAGAAAGATGGGATTATTTTACGCGTGTGCATTTGGTTCATATACATACCAGTGCAAATGCATAGTAACACAATGTTATGGGTTTGTGATTATTGAAATAATATTCATAATGTCTGTGGCTTAGCAGTTGGGTGTGGTCAGCTACAGAAACATTGTAAGCTCTAGCATCTTCTGCATGTTTTCTCTTGAATGAATTTGCTAATGGATTTCGACTGATCAGCAAAATGTGCACTGCTGTTCCTTTTTCCAGCTGGCTTTTCATCTCATAAACACAGTGTCCTAAAGATGGATGAGGCAGTTTTGACAGTCAACAATGATCTGGACAGTGAGGTGGTGGTTTTCTGGATGTCAGAGCGCTGCTACCAGGTAGGCTCACACGCACCAAATATTCTCCTTCAGTTGACTCTTTGGATATGAGGATGATGATGTTCTGATGTGGACCCATGTTTCCTTGTGTGCTAGTGTTTGTACCAACAGCTAGGGGTGGTACCTGCAGCGCAGAGTCCTGGCCAGCCCGGTTCAGTTGACTTTGTTGTAAGCACACAGCATGAAATTACACTACAGCTCAACAGCACTCCTGTTAACCTGGAGTTGTGCACGTAAGTTCAATAACACAGAACTGGGCATATATTAGAATGTGCAAAGGACAAATGTGTCAGAATATTACAATGCAGTTCTCTCTGTAAGTGTCATATGTATATATACTGCTCCCACTGGTTGGGATATATGTGGACATATGTCCATACATATGTCCCAACTGTACCTTGTATCCCATGTATCCCATATATCCCAACCAGTGGGAGCTGTCTCTGACAGCTTAACTAAACAGACCTAAATATAACATTTCTTATTATTATATGTACCTAAATAAACTTTTTTAGTGGGACAGGATTTGGAGATAAGGTCTTACATGGCAGTACTCCCTTGTGTACATGATATAAATTAATATTACATTTGAGGGTATTTCAGTTCCACTTCACATTTGAGATGCTGTGGCACATTTAGTCTATCTAGAGTGTGGTGTGTCAACTAGCCATCCTGTTACGAAAACATTGTTGAATTACAATCTACATACATACATACATACATAGATACATAAAACTAAAGATCCATGGAATGACTATGTGCTTATATGTTGATCCGTTTGGCTGGTTTGCTATGTGGTTAGCATATTGTCTTTAATTCCCAGAATTCCATTCCACTTTGGGGAGCATGGAAACTACTCTTTGTGGGTGAAAAATCTAAATGACTCCTCAGTGGTCAACTGCTCTGTAGTGAATGATGCAGACCCCATCAACAGCTACATACGTGAGTCTCACACATAAACGCATTGATAAGCTTGTGTGACATGAACGTATGTCATGTCATACTGTTTTGATGCTATTTTCACCTCTCCCACTCTGTACCAAGTACACACTACATCTTATTAATGTCCCGCTATTTCCACAGCGATATTGGTAGCTTTTCTTATCTTTGCTGGACTGGCCGTGGTGTCTGCCATTGGAAGAACATTATTAGGGTAATCTAATTTTATGTTTCATTCCTCTCTATTTATGCAATAAATTCCCAAGTACAGCTGAAATGAGTTTTGAACTGATTAGAAAATCTACACAGTACATATACAAACAAAATCAATCTAATGATAAATTAAATAAATGATAGCCTAATTTCATTAGATTTGAATAATTTGTGATACTTGTTGTGGTGCTGTGTCATAATCATAATCTTCTCTGTTTTTTATGTCCTGACTGTGCCTTGTATCTTGAGCTTGTGGTTATTATAGAATAACTCCTAACCTGGTTGATTATTTTTGTTGTTCAGGCTTGATGTAGTGAAAGGTATCCTCTTCCGAATTAGTGGCTCCATGGAGACAGAAAGGCTCATCAACTCTGTGAGTGTTCCTATGTAGGGAAATTTTAATTACACCAAAACAAGTAAACAATTTGCAGCTTAATTATTAAGGATTGACTAATATACCAGATATTTTGGTATATTTTTAAATGAGTGATGCCCTGATACACTGTATATTTTTATTTTGTATTGTAGAGCAGTTCGAAAGTTTGTTTTGGAAAATGTGACGTTTGTATTATAATATAAAATATTTTAGATAATATATGCCGCATCTATTTATTTTGCAATGTACATCACTTGGCTTTCTTGGGCTGTTCATGCTTAAAAATTTTATGTTTTTAGTGGAGAGGTTTAGTAGCTCTTTTAAATGGTGGCTTCACTTCTCTTTCAAATCAAAGATGTTTAATCGTAGCTGAAAATCAGTTACAGGATGCTTATGTCTAGAAATGTTTTTCAATCATCTTCAAACCCTCAATGTAAAGGTATTAACCGGTATGCATGACTGTGTGCAGAAGTGTGTATGCTTCCAATAATAATATATTAATTTTACTTTCATCATCCAGGAACTGGGCTCCCCTGGCAGGACGGTGACATCCGTTACTGACAACATCCTCCCTCCTCCACCCAACCCCAGCAAGAGGCTGCGATCTCTGGACACATTCAGAGGGTATCCCATCCCCACTTACCCCTGCACTTCATCTTGCTCAAAGAAATATATAATCTGAATTACCACTTGGTCTGTTATTGGGTTAGACTATATCATGTGATTCTAACTGGAGTGTGACCTTTTAGCAGCTGACACTGGAAATGTCAGTTATTAATGAGCCCCAACTAATAATAATAACATGGCTCCATTGTTTTAAAGTTAAAGTTCTTGTTCCAAGGGATGAACCATTATCTCTATTTCTGTAATCTCTTGCCTGGAGGGCTCAGTGTCTTTCAATAATGTTACATTTTCTCTGTCTCCTGTCAGTGTCTCCTTAGTCATTATGGTGTTTGTGAACTATGGAGGGGGGCGATACTGGTTCTTTAGACACACAAGCTGGAATGGTGAGACCCAACGGGTTCTACTTTTATTGTTTTTTTTCCATGTCACTCATTATTCATAGATCTTGGTTTTGCAATTGATTTTGAAGCCTGTCTTTCCTATTTGTCTCCTTACAGGTCTTACTGTTGCAGATCTAGTCTTTCCTTGGTAAGCTCAGTTCAAAATGTCTACAGTTTGTATAGCATTTCTTAGTTCTGCAGATTAATTTATCCCAGTCTAGAATTGGAGAAGTCAAGAATTGTAAAACTAATGCTCATATTTTGAACAAACCTCACCTCATTTTCTCCTCACTTCCCCTTTTTGTCTGATTTTCTCTCAATTTGTGTTTCCCTCTTCCACCAGGTTTGTGTTTATAATGGGGACATCCATTGCGCTGTCAGTCAACTCCCTGCTGCGTGCAGGCTTGACTCGCTGCGCACTGCTGAGGAAAGTTGTGTGGAGGAGCCTGCAGCTCTTCATTATCGGTGTCTTCATTATCAACCCAAACTACTGCCAGGGACCATGTGAGTATAAACACACTTCTTTATGTTGGCTTCAATATCTCAAACCATTCATATGGATTATTATTCGACCGTGTTCTTTAATAGTAATCCAAACTGTGGGCGTATGTGGTTATTTCTTACTTTCTTTACTCCTTTTGTGGGTTTCTGCCTGCCGTTGTTCTCAGTACTCACACTCCATCCTCATCCACTCTACAGTATCTTGGGACAACCTGCGCATCCCAGGTGTGTTGCAGCGTCTGGCCTGGTCGTACCTGGTTGTAGCCAGCCTGGATCTGTTGGTGGCGAGAGGTCACCTTGACATCCTTACAACGGTCAGCCAACAGCTTCTTTTTATCCTCATTCTGTCTTTAAATTTCTATTTAGAAATTTGAGTTCAATATACTAATATACTCTAGTATATTAGTCAAATGTCTATAACTTCTGTGGCTACATAAAAGCACAAATTCATTCTGATGTTCTGAATGCAATCTCTGGTTTATTTACTGTGATAAATGTGCTTATGCTAAATGTATTTTGAAGGACACATGTCTCTGTTTTCTAGGGTGCTTGGTGGTCTCCTGGCCTTGACATCTTGCTGTACTGGCCAGCTTGGCTGTGTGTGCTTCTCTTAGAAAGCATCTGGCTATTCCTCACTTTCCAACTTCCTGTACCAGATTGCCCAACGTGAGTTGAGCAGGGCATGTTTGTGTGTCTTTTTGACCCATGTAATATGGAGAATGCGGTTTTGTCCACTTCTGATGAGTATTTGTGTCATGTGTCTTCTGTCTTTACTATGTGTCTATGTGTTTCTATCATGAAGTGAAATTTAATCACAGTTCCGTCTGATTATCATGCTTTGCTTTACTAGTGTCTGTCACTAACTGATTTCTGACACTGACAAATGTTAAGAAGTTGATACTGACTTTTTTGTCTCCTGTAATTACTGTAATTTTTACTTAGTTTCTTTTACTCACCAATGATGAAACTAGATTGAAATTAACATTCAAGTCTGTATATAGTTTTTCTTTTATCGTAAAGGAATTGATAAAAAATATTAACAAGTGAGTTAATAAGGAGAATCAAAACTGAAATCAGAGCTGATAAAATTAATTCCAAATCCCCATTCAAACTCGTATTTATTTTGAAACTGTAACCTTGCTCTTAATAGTCCTCATCCTACATTAGTAATACTGACCTCACCTCACTCTTCTGAATAGAGGCTATCTGGGTCCAGGTGGGATCGGGGACATGGGTCTATATGCCAACTGCACCGGTGGAGCAGCTGGTTTCATTGACCGTTGGCTGCTGGGAGAAAACCACATCTACCAGACTCCCTCGTCACGGGTTAGTGAACAGCAAAACAACCCAAACATACCAGCGGCAGACACTTTCAGTCTTTTTATAACTTGGGATTTTAAGCTTGAGCTTACATATCAGGTTTCTTTCTCACAGGTCAACAAACACTTTCTAACCCCAACCATGCTGACATGACAGGTGATGCAAGGGTAAACTGTGTACTAGAACTTTAGGGTAATTTACAAAAATCCACTTCTGTTTCCTTTTTAATTAAGGTGATTTTTGCAACGCACATGCCATATGATCCAGAAGGTGTTCTTGGCAGCATCAACTCTGTCCTCATGGCTTTTCTTGGATTACAGGTTTGAATTATATGAATTGAGGAATTCATTTTCTCTTTCTCTTTTTCTCTTGCTTCTATGCATATTTCTGATGTCAAAATTAATAATAATATAGCTCATTGGAAAACCAAAGGGAATCAAATTTTGATTTTAATTGTTGTATTTCCACAGGCAGGAAAAATAATCTTACACTACAGAGAACTCCACAGGAGTATAATGTCAAGGTTTCTTATATGGGGTCTCTTATTGGTAAGCACATGAACTTGTTATGTATGTTGTACTTCTACAGTATGTACACACTTTTATATCAGTTTTTTGCTACTTGTGAGTGTACTAAATGACTCATTGCATTACAAAGTAGTGTCTCAGTCACAATGTTTTGACTTTTCCTAAAAACATTCATTTTCAAGAGCATTTCCCCTTTTTGATTAAATAATCTCTTGTAACACACAGGGTGCCATATCAGCACTTCTGACCAAGTGTTCCACAGACCAGGGCTTCATTCCTGTCAACAAAAACCTATGGTAAAGTTTGCTTTTAAGCACTTTCAGATGGAACAAGATTTGCTCAGCAATTCCTTTTTTTTTTTTTTTTTTTTATAAAACGCAGTTTTTGACTGAATATTTGGAGAAATTCCTCACTTCATATTTACATGTATGAACACAATGTCCATCCAGGTTCCATATTTGCATTTCATTCTTAGCCAGCCATCTCCCTACTCCCAAATATTGAACACAAATATCTCATCAGAAGTCTAAAAGTGTAACTATGTTAAATTTTGAGCACAAGGCCAAGCTGGACACGCAGCCATGCCAGTGCATTGCTCAGCACAGTCAGCACAGTTGTTAACCTTTAGCACCAGCCACTGCGAAGAAATGTGCTTTAAAATATAGGTGCGGAGTTGTTGTGTGTTGTATGAAAGTAGTTTTGTGGAGTTTCAACAGAGAAAAATTCTCATCTCCAGATAAACAAAAATTTCCCAGTCCTCCTGGGATAGCCTTGAGAGATACATTTTTGCTGTAAAAGACACATTTAACCACTCGGCATGTTTCTGTCTGTTTGACTCTTAGGTCTCTGTCCTATGTGACAACACTGGCTTGTTTTGCCTTTGTGCTGCTAGTTCTGGTCTACTACACGGTGGATGTAAAGAAGTGGTGGTCTGGAGCACCTTTCTACTACCCTGGTGAGCACTATTATTAGACACAAAGAGCCGGATTAGTGGACAATTTTAGGAATGTGAATTTTTGACCTTTAAACCAAATTCTTACCAAAGCAAGCTTTGATTGTCCAAAATGAATACAGTTTCTAATTGAGTTGGTAAGAATGTAGAGATCAGGGTTTTGTGGATAAGTACTCAAATATCAGTACTTGTAAGTCCACAAAATAACTGAACTGGCATGATCTGTCTTTTAGGGTACTGAAAAATGAAATATACCAAATGTACCAACTGTAGATTCTGTCTGAATGTTTCTGTAATCATCATGACCTTTGCTCTACTCTCACCCCTGTGTGTAATTACAGGTATGAACTCCATCCTTGTGTATGTGGGCCATGAAGTGTTTGAAGAGTACTTCCCCTTCCGTTGGCGCATGGCCAACAGCCAATCCCACGCTGAACACCTCACCCAGAACCTCGTGGCTACTTCCTGTTGGGTGGTTATCTCCTATGTGCTCTACAGAAAGAAAATTTTCTGGAAAATTTAGAAGTGGGGCCTCTAAATTATGGGGCATTCAGACAAATAATAGCAGAAGACATTGTTTACATCAGAATTGCTGGAGTTATAATGTGAGTTATAATGTGAGAACAGAAAATAGGAGGCTGATATATTTTGTCAAAACTATGATGGTTCGCTGTCTCTGAACATATAAGGGTTTCTTCTTTAAAACAGC
This sequence comes from Seriola dumerili, assembly GCF_002260705.1. Taxonomy (NCBI): domain Eukaryota; kingdom Metazoa; phylum Chordata; class Actinopteri; order Carangiformes; family Carangidae; genus Seriola; species Seriola dumerili. Next base: position 62,860 of record NW_019174557.1, on the reverse strand, counting down.
ACTCTTTTTTTTTTTTTTTTTTTTTTTTTTTTTTTTTTTAATTCTCAGTCAGTAAGTTATAGGACCATAAATGTTTTAAGACTCCCAAAGATCTTCAGATATGAAGCAGCTGATCTCTGCCAAATATCTTAACTGACTCAGGAAGAACTTGTCCAAGAATAGTACTTAGAAAAGAATTTGAGAACTATAAAGACTGACATTGTTAAACTACTGTTTGACTAAGTGTTGTAGATACAGGTTTCATTCCTCATCTTGTGTCCCAGACTACAGCAGCAGGGTGTCACAGTAGTGGTTTAACAAGCTCTTGTTGACTTCCCCTTGGGAGAATCCCTGCTACAGCTGTTACTCTGAAAGCTGAAGTGGGTTTTTGTGAGACTGACTTTTCAAGTGCAGAAGGAGACAGCAAAATGATGTATGTTCTTAAAAAAAGACTACCAAGAATGCATTCATCATTTCCACTGCACAACAGAAGGTGGAAGTGATATTTAAAGAAAAGAGAAACAGTGTGTAGTGGTTTTAAAATAATAACGCCCAGCATCTATTAGCATTTATTATTGTGAGTTAGTAGGCCAACTCAAGTGCAAGTGTTTTCCATTTGCAATCCCCAACCCCACTCCTTCATTTATCAAGGGACCAGTGGTGTGATATGTGATGCTGCGTGTTAACAAGTGATGAGGGGGAGTGAAGGAGGGCTTGTCAGTTGACCCACTGAAGGTTGCTTGTCTTGCATTTTGGTTAAGTGCATGTGTATACTGCCCTTTTTACTCAACTACACATGCCCAGTTTTATGTTTGCATTGACAAAAATGATTTGTCTTTCTCTTGCCAAAAGTCTGCTATATTTGAGTAGCCATTTTTCCACATTATGTTAAATGTGTCGTGAATTTCCAGAAAGAAAATCTACTGTATGTACATGTGCAGGAGTTAAATTTTGAGATTTGAAAATACATCATACACTCAGATGTAAGATTAGTAGGCACACCTAGCTAAAACTATTGCAGTCTAATACAATAGGCCTGATATATGATATGAATTTGGGGGGGGGGGGACTGCAGCCTCCAGCCTCCAAAATGACCATAAAGTTACATCAGCACCTCCCTAAAACAGTTTAAAGCAGTTTCAATACAAACTGAACTTTATAACCATCATGAAGGGGAGATTTATTGCAGGACTGTTGTATTGCACTTAATTAGTTTTAACCTATAAACTGGGTATATATTTGATGATGTGCCCTATTCTGCAATTGGCAGTTAATATAACTTGTAACATTTATGGATTTATGGATTTTGGAAAACGATATGGTCAATATGAATCTAAATGCTGCGAGCGACCTTTGAATAATTGCTAATCTAGTATTGTCTTTTCTTGATGGAATTCATTTTTTCAAACTTTTATACAATTATTTCTTTTATATTCACCATTTGAAAATGAAGTAAGTTTATGTAATAAATCTTATTCCAAAGAATTTTCTGCTGTTGTTTGAGGCTTTGAGGTTTTATTGTAATGCTGTTCTAATGTGGTCACATTGTAATATCTCTAAGAATAACAATTATTCGTCTCATAAAGGTCATGTGAAGAAATGATATAAGACTATGTATTCCCAGTATTACAGCTCATGTTATACCTATTTATCTTCAAGCTGCACTTTCTGTCTCTTCAACGTAGGGAGGTGTAGTTTGCTTTATTGCTCAATAAGGCGTGGGAATCGAGTTACAGTGTAACTGACTTCTGAAAGAAAGCAAGTTGTGAGGGTGCCTCTTCATCTCGCGATATAATTGGTCCACCTTTATTCATGTCTATTGTGAGAGTTTTTCCGCTCTCGCGCGGCTTTGTAACTTTCCCACGCCTGTTGTTTTGGCGTCTGCCCTCTGCCCGTCGCCCCTCCCTCCCTCCCTCTCCTTCTTCTCACCCCTTTGCCCCGTCACACCTCCCCCTCTTTTTCTCCCTTCTTTTCCCTTCCAGTCTGGTTCTTCTGTTGTGCCGTTGGCTTTGGTGAGGGGGGCTGTGGGAGGGATCTCGCGATTGTTGGGACTTTTCTTCGGGGGGGAGAGTTAATCGGAAGATGGCGCCCGTTGTTACGGGGTAAGTGGTCAAGGCATAATTTTATTTAAAAAGTTTTATTTTCTTATGGTAAACCGTTGCCAGTTTGTGGTGTTTCCGAGTGATGACTCTGCGTGTCAACACTGCCGCCTTAGCCTCAGTAAACCTACCCCACACTGTGGTACTTTGAGGCTTGATGTGGGGTCTGTTGTGCTAAACTATTCTTCGTAGTGTCGCCTGGTTTCTCTGCCATTTGTTGAGCTGTCGTGCGATATTAAATCAGTTTCAAACTATTTTAGAAACTTTTTGTCATTCAACAGTTTTGCATTCGAGCTTAACTACTTCTTTTGTGTCTATTTAATTTCTGTTTCAGTAAGTTGAGTGCAGAAACAATGTAATATCATTACAAACTCCCCAGACTGCAACATTGTTACTTTAACGTCATAGCAACTGCTTTAAGTAGTTATAGCTGAATATACCTTGATTAGCATACATTTATTGGTTTAATTTAATTTTCCTCACAAAACTGTGTAGCTCGAAATATAAAATGGTCAGTTCACAATGTTTTTCCACCATTGAAACTTTTAAAACAAATCATATACATTGTCACATTATTGTATACTGTACAGTACCGCCATTCAAAATCTAAATTATAAGGGCAAACTGTTTCCATATGTGTGTTTTCTATCTGAGTTCTCAATACAGAATGAAAGCCTAAGCACACCTGCATTCACAGATGTCACTGACATTGTGCGCCTGTCTCTTTTCACCCACTTTCAGTCAAGCTTTTTTTTTTTTTAATCTATGCTACAGTAGCCAAGCACTGACACCACAAGTAAACACTATGCACTCTGATGTTTTTGTTTTGCAGGAAGTTTGGTGAGCGCCCTCAGCCTCAGCGCTTGACAAGGTAGAGGGAAACATAAAGCACCCCTTCACATTGCACAGAGCTCAACACTTTTAAATCAGTGCAGAAAGCTAATGGAAAATGACTTGATTAAAGAAGATGCAAGAATAATTTGTACTGTGCTGTCAAAGTGTTAAACTTTGTTCTCCCCCCTCCATTTCAGGGAGGCTATGAGGAATTACTTGAAGGAGAAAGATGATCAAACAGTGCTCATACTGCATGCAAAAGTTGCACAAAAGTCATACGGCAATGAAAAAAGGTTTGTAGTTGATTTTGAGTTTGTGTGTGTGTGTTTCATAGAGAAATTTTTACTGATGCATTGGACGTTGTTGTCAAATAGGTTTTTCTGCCCTCCACCATGTGTGTATCTGATGGGCAGTGGCTGGAAGAAGAAGTTGGAGAATATGGAGAAGGACGGTTGCACCGAGCAAGAGGCCCAGCCATGTGCATTCATTGGCATAGGCAACAGTGAGCAGGAGATGCAGCAACTCAATCTGGAGGGGAAGGTGTGTAGTCATTTATAATAACGCCTTACTGCAGAATTATATATATCTTTCTGATGATTGTAGCAGTGCACACTGTAGATAAAACTCTTCTCACTTCAGTCATTTTAGCAAGAACTTGTTAGTACATTATTCTGCTTTACCACTGATGAACCATGCAAAGTAACCACAGCATGAAAGGTACAGCTGCTGTGCAGTTTGCAGTTTGACCATATCCTCTGTTTTTCTCTGCAGCCCTGTTAACTATGTTCATACTATAGCAGATATTGTTTTCTTACTGCACCAATGTCATTCATGAACTTGTTCTGAGAATAAGTTGAGAGGGAAGTGAAAATGGGACAAACACAAATACACACTCTCATACAAAATCCCCTAACCTGTTTGTTTTCCCTACGTCAGCACTTCTGCACAGCGAAAACACTGTATATCAGTGACTCAGATAAAAGGAAACACTTCATGCTCTCTGTGAAAATGTTATACGGAAACAGCGCCAACATAGGAGTCTTCCTCAGCAAGAGGATCAAGGTGATCTCCAAGCCCTCCAAGAAGAAACAGTCCTTGAAAAATGCAGATTGTGAGTTGCAGACTGTGTCAGTACAAATACACACATATTTTATCTCATGTAAGGCCAGCACATATAGACATTTAATTTTAATTTGAAAAATATTTTAATTTCTGTTGGCCTGTAGAAACACTGTATTATCTATCTCCCTTTGTCCTCACTCACTCTTTCTCTCTTTTTGTCATTCCAGTGTGTATAGCTTCAGGGACTAAGGTAGCTTTGTTTAACCGCCTGCGTTCCCAGACGGTTAGTACCAGGTATCTTCATGTGGAGGGAGGAAACTTTCATGCCAGCTCCCAACAGTGGGGTGCCTTCTACATCCACCTCTGTGAGTCACCATTTTCTTTATTAACGTTCTTTTTTTTCTTTCTTTTCCCATTTTATTTTATCCTCTGTGCCCATTACTGTGATTCCTGTTTTTATTGATGAACAACAGGTTACCTGCTATGAGTACACACAATTTACAGTATTATTATCTTATCTCATATGTCCCTTGATTATTTAGGGACACTTAAGTGATTATTGTGTTATGTGATTTTTGTTTAGTGGATGACGAAGAGTCTGAAGGGGAGGAGTTTGCTGTGAGGGATGGCTACATCCATTATGGTCAGACTGTCAAATTGGTCTGCTCTGTTACTGGCATGGCCCTGCCCAGACTGGTATGCATGTGTTTATTGTCAAATAGTATGTGAGAAAGTGCTTTCATACCAGTGGTGCATCTAAATACATATACATATCTTTGTTTGTGTGTATCTATGGTGTGTGTGTGTGTGTGTGTGTGTGTGCGTGCGGGCGTGCGTGCGTGCGTGCGTGCGTGCGTGCGTGCGTGCGTGCGTGCGTGCGTGCGTGCGTGCGTGCGTGCGTGCGTGCGTGCGTGCGTGCGTGCGTGCGTGCGTGCGTGCGTGCGTGTGTGTGTGTGCGCGTGTGCGTGCCTCAATGCCTCAGGTCATTCGCAAAGTGGACAAGCAGACGGCATTAATGGATGCAGATGACCCAGTTTCGCAGCTCCACAAGTGCGCCTTCTACCTGAAAGATACAGACAGGATGTATCTCTGTCTCTCACAGGAGAGGATCATCCAGTTCCAGGTGGGCAATTGTATCGTTGGAGTGATTTTAATTCTGTTTGGCACCATTGTTGCCAAAATTCATTAAAAATTTACCCATAATTCAAACATGAAGTAGTTTAAGATGTAGATTGTATTATTAAGCTACTGATTGTATTTTCATTTTTGATAAAAAGAAACAAAGAGAATGTAATCAAGCTAGGATAATACTGCTGTTTCTTCCCATAGCCAGCAGAATATTAACCTGTCTGCTTAGAACACTGCTCACAGGACCTGTTGTTTGAATAGACATTTTTTTATTGAGCACTTCAGGGCAAGAGAAGAGAGTCTTTGGCAAGTTCCTACCTAACACTCTGGTAGCTTGCACATATGTGTTTTTCCCTTCAGTTTACATAAAGCAGGAAGTGAAAATTTATTTTATTTTTTTTATTTTTTTTTATTTTCCAGGCCTCACCGTGCTCCAAAGAGACTAACAAAGAGATTATTAACGATGGGGCTTCCTGGACTATTATTAGCACTGACAAGGCAGAGTACACCTTTTATGAGGGCATGGGCCCTGTCCCCACACCAGTCACACCTGTTCCTGTGGTGGAAAGTCTGCAGGTACTTGCACAGTCTATTCTGTTGAAAATATGCTTGTCATGCTTTTTTATCAGTAAATGTAAGTGTCATTCTGGTTACAAACTACTTCCCTTTTAAGTGTTTACTCAGCTTCTAGGGACATTTTTTAAGGATATAAAACTTTTTTTTTTTTTTTTTTTGTGTGAAGTTAAATGGCGGAGGAGATGTGGCGATGTTAGAGCTGACCGGACAGAACTTCACCCCTAACCTAAGAGTGTGGTTCGGAGATGTGGAGGCTGACACTATGTACAGGTGAGTGTTTATATTTGTGAGTGCATATTAGTGTGTAATGACTTCAGTACTCAAACCTTGTTTCATTTGTCCGCCCAATAAGATGTGGAGAGAGCATCCTGTGTGTGGTGCCGGACATTTCTGCCTTCAGGGAGGGCTGGCGCTGGGTGAGACAGCCGGTGCAGGTCCCTGTCACGCTGGTCCGCAATGATGGAATTATCTATGCCACCGCCCTCACCTTCACGTATACCCCTGAGCCAGGGCCACGACCTCACTGCAGTGCTGCTGGGGCCATTCTGCGGTCACATAGCACCTCTTCGTCATCACCGGCGTCTTCATCTTCGCCATCATCCTCGCTGGGTGGGCTCGGGGACGGCCAGGGGGCTTACAACAGTAGTGACTCAGGAATGTCATCAGGAGCATCGACCATGTCGGTGCTGTCATAGTTATACATATTTCTAATGTGTATGTGTGTTGTTTTGTATGTGTGCTATGAATGAGTGAGAAAATGCATGCATGTATTTTCCAAAGAGGCTCATGGACCTGTGAAGAATTGCACAGACTTGGAAACTCTTCATGAGAGAGCAACTGCAGAATCATGAGGAATGCAAGAGAGATTTGGGGGGAAAAAAAGACAAGTTCAAAGACAAGACTTAAGATAACTAACTCCTCTCCTTAGCTCCCTCTTGTGGACTGTTGTGGACATGTCATAAGCACCACTCAGAGGACCTTGACATCCAAGATCTTTATCTAAAAGAAGATGAATCTGCCATCTGACTCTCACAGCAACCAGACTTGTAAAAGAACCATTTTGTTTTTATACACCTGCGAATTTGAGAGCTATGTTCACTACGCTTTCTTACTGCCAAGGTCATGTTTTTACTGAAAAGCTTGTTGATTTTATCTGTTGTGAGCAAGGGAAACATTTTGTAAGAGTAACATAGTTTTTGCGGACCAAGGAATATTATTATATTATTTTATTCATATTATATTTTATAAGCTTTTGCTGAGGTACATTTTGACATTTTTTTGTATGATACTGCATAGTAAGTTCACTTTTGTTACCAAATAGAGTTTGTCATGTTGGCTCCTGTCTGAGTTTTGTCTCAGTGGAGAGGTTAAAGTGGAAACGGCTTTTAGTAAATCTCCAATAGTCTGACTGCAGATTCTCTACTTTTATCCTCACCTCTTTTTTAATATCCACTGATGTGTTTTGGAATTAGAAACCCAAATGCATACTTACTAAATTGTCATTACAGAACTTTTAACAATTCTACATGCTGTAAACAATATAAAAGAAACAACAAGACTGTGTTTTAGACAGTGAAGTTATGCGCCCATCTTGCTGCAGTTATTGGCGTAGCTGTTCAGTCTCTTACTACTCTATCAAAAATGATATTTTTGATGAGCGTAGAGTGTGTGTGTGCGTGCGTGTTTTTGATAATATATTACACTATCAGTGTATTCTGGGAGACCAAGGTCTAAATTTAGTAATCAGTATGCTGTTTCTGTACCAGAGTGTTTAAACTCAAATCTGAACATAATCATTTCCTCTTGTTTTTTCACAGTAGTGATGCCTTTAAACAAAATTCTTAATTTGGAGGAACTTTGGGTCCTAATCTCCTCCATATTTTCAGACATAGTCGGGGAACAAAGAAGGAATGTCAAAACGAACTGTCTTAAGTTCAAATCGTTAGTGTGACTTTTTGCCTCTTTGATGTCTTTCACTTGGAGGGGCCTTAAAGAGTCCGTTTGAGATTGCGCTTACGTGTTGGAAGAAGAGCTTTAACACCGTCTCTGCCTTGTAGCTTGCAGGCCTACCCTTGCTGTTCACATATGATAGCCCAGTAACATCATGTTGGGATTGAGCCTTGTTGATTCAGGTTTTGTCAAACATGGCTGCAAATACAGTAGAACTAATTTTAATACAATGAGCTGTGCTTGTGCTTTGGGTCTTATGTGATGAGGTGATGGTTTTGTACAGGATTGATAGTTAACTTGCCTTAAAAACCACTACCTGCAGTACCTGTCTTGCTCAAAAGTACTTACAGAGAACCCTCATTTGCATCATTCTTTTTGCATCATGCTGTATATCGTGTTTCAAGATTGACATTTAAGTAATATGTGGTAAGTAAATGCGGCAGGTTGACCTGCTTATTAACAATTGGAAGTTTTAATGATGGTGATGTGAATCACTTAAGTTGTTGAATATGTGTTTTCAGCTTACCTGAAAGTAGATGTTGTTGTGTAGAAAAGTATTTACATCACAACAGTCCAGCAGCATTGAGCACCAGTCTGATCAGCCTTTGCGTCCACTCTCCTATCATTTTCTTTCCATGCTCTCAGTAGACAGTTGTTGGATTGATGCAGCATACTGCAGGTGCTTCTCTCTCTTGACTGATAGAAAACGTTTTATGTAAGTTCTGTAACAGCAAGTTTGTGGATTTGTCAGTATTACATCAACACTGTAGTGTGATCCCTGCCTGGCTCTGCAGAAGTCTGTGGAGGTCTGTGATATTCTTTATGATTTGCACATATTATTGACAAATTATTGAATTTTTGGTCACTGTGATGTGGACCTTCAATCTTACCTTGTTGGTTTCTTCTTCGTATCTGTATTCTCATCCATGCCTTGCTTTGATGTCTTGTACTACTTAATGTCAACAAGGCCATGTGTGAGGCAGTGTAGTGCTGTCATAAGGTCAGCTATGAGCTAGCATGCTAACAAAACCTCATCATGTAATTAGACTGGTGGCTTTATGAGCATTTTTCTTTCTTGTGTTTGGAGAGTTAAATGTCTTTGCTCTCATATCCTGCCTTTTGTTTTCCACTGCTCTATCCCTATATGAAACCTACATCTTTCAGTCTTGTTTAAAACTCTGTCATACAGCACGTAAATCAATCTGCCAGCAAAAGGTCAAGAATAAAAATGAGCTGAAGCTCAAGGTCACTTGTGTATGTGTTTAGGTGTCTCTTTGTTTCATACACATCATCATTGAGCAGACCAGGAGCTCTAAGACTAAGGATAGATATAATCAAAATGCACATATACTGTATACTCACACAGGTCCTTCTGAGGCCTTATTGGACACTTACCACTTGGGCATGCTCCACAGGGTAGAGGTCAAATCTGCCTCACTATTTTTAAACTGGGAGCCAGATTGCTGGAATGAAATCTGACACTTTGTTACTTTTAGTGTATGTGTGTGAGAGAGAGAGAGAGAGAGAGAGAGAGTTGTGTGGTCTGTTTGTGTCCCTCACACTTTATACTAATAATTTATACTAAAATACTTTGAGACAGACTGACCAGTGCTTTCTGTACAAGTGTGTCAAAGACTTTGCAATCACAAGCCACATATGGACATCATCAGAAACCCAAACAGGTGTACAAACATTTGCTAAATCCATGGCATAGCTTGAAGATCTGGCCAGGCCATGACGTGACATATGACGTGCTATTCCTGGCACAGTCATGATCTCAAGCAACATTTCCCATAGTGAAGTCTAGGGGGCTTTAATTGATCCCTAAACCAGAACCAGTAAGGCCAGAAAATGCGGAGGATAGTAAACGATCTAGTTAGCTCATGGGGTGGTGTTACCCCTCACTGTTGAGCATTATAAGCAGTTGTTCAGCTCTGTAACAAATGGAGGTCGAAAAAAAAGGAGGTCACTGGATCAACACTGTAGCAAAGTGTGTGGAGTGGAGAGTGGGGTTGGGTTAGGAAACATAATAAAGTGTTGGGGGGCCCTGTTGAGAGAGAGAGAGAGAGAGAGAGAGAGAGAGAGAGAGAGTCACAGCTTGACGTCTGTTGGGGAAAAGGCTGACAGAAGAGAGAACACAGAACTGGACAAGTAAGATAATCTGGTTTATAAAGAGAACACCAGCCGACACAAAGCAGACAACTGGACACGAGGGACAGAGAAGGTGAATGCGCCCTGAGCAGGATTATAAACCGATGTTTCCTCCATCTTCTGACCTAACCTGATCTGGTTTCCTGCGCCCTTCAAGTCCTTAGATCTGCTGTGCGTGTGTTTTTTCAAATAAGGATGGATCACTCTCAGGACCATTTCTTCTGATGTTTTTATTTGACATAATATGGATTTATCATAGCGGAATCTGTCGGTTTTTTTCGGATTATCCATTTTTGGAGAACTTTTACGCACAGCCTTAGTGTTTGGATGACTCTGCAAATCATTACTGCAGAGTTTCTTTAAAGTGTTTTGAAACTTTTTCGTGCGCTATTATACATTTCAGGTTGCACACTAATCCATCTTGCCTGATTTCTCAAGTGAATCATCAGTATCACATCTCGCTTCCTGGCTGTACCCGTAATAGCAACACAGATCGCTTAACGCTTTGCGCAGACTGACAGGGGTGCCCCCTAAACTGTTGGTGCCGTATATAGTCTTTCTTCATTTGTTTTGAGGAGTTTCTCGACTCTGGACGGAAATATTGTCTGCCATTTGAAATGCTGCCTCTGTCCCCTCTGTTGCTGCTCGTTTTCCCCGCTGTGGTCTTTGTGGCCGCGCAAGGCGCTGGGGACCTCCAGGGTTTCACCCTGCCCGGTGGGAGCGCAGGCTTTGACCCAACAGGTAGGCCTATGTGCTGAATGATGCATCCACAGACTCAATCAAATGGGAACGCTGGACATTGGCTGGCAGCACATCAGTCTAATTTGCACATGTCACATCTAAGAACGACAGTCAGTCATGCTGTTTCTGTAAATTATAATAGGGCTTATAAAAACATTTTTTTTTAAATTGTTGTTTCGACTGGTACACAATCTTAAAATAGATCTTTGTAAGTTTTTTTCTATTTTATTCTCATTTTTTACTTGACTTGACTAGAAACAGTTTTACTTAGCTTATTTTTCAGCCAATTCAGACCATTTTGATGATACTGAACGATGGAGTGAGCTTACTCATGTTAAAACACTATTATTCGACAGGCAACTAATCCTAAAAGAACAGCTCAAATTATCAGGACACTTTCTGTTTTGTTTTGGAGTCTTTGTGAATCTTGCATATGATGCTTGGGAAACAAAACCCGCAGTCTTTCTTTACATGAACTAAAACATTTTATGATGCTATTAAATCTTGCATGACCTTGTCAAGGGATTTTTTAAATAGTCTGTCTTCGTAGTTAATCCAGCTATTCCAATCCTCTGCCCAGCACAACAGCTTCAGCTCACCTGTGGAAAAGGTTAAACTCAGGTCGTATGGGGAGTTCCCCCAGACACACACACACACACACACACACACACACACACACACTCTGGACCTTTGCATACACCACAGATATTTGATAGCCCATCCAGCTGAGATGTCTCTACTCTATTAAGAAATACAAGTTTCATCATCAACCAGGGGATCAGTGTCGTTGCTCTGTACATTGGTGGTACAGTCTACATCTCCTGGCTGTGGGAATGTTTTTCAGAATACTGACATTGTCAAGTGCAGATTGTCAAGAATTCTAACTATTTATTGCCATATCAAATAATTATTGAAAGAAAACTCATGGCAAATGTAACCAAAGCAGACAGCGAACAAAGAAACAATCATTATAGGTCATTCCATCCCCTTATTTTCAGTGTCTTCTTTCTGCATCTATAGAAACCTCATGGGCACGCCTGATGCTTACCTAGTAGATCCATGTTGCAGGATCATCTAGCACTAACATACTCCTATGGTCCAGTGCTGACTTTTATTGGACTAGTTGCAAGAGGATTTGCTCCACATAAAAAAAAAATACTACTACTTCTGAGATTGATACCAATATTTTTTTGCACAAATCACATTTTCCTAGTTTCCCATAGTTTTATTCTTCCTTACATTGTAGGCAGGGAGCGGCTAGTCTAACTGAAGCTGGCTATGATAGTGGGTTTAACTGGCAGGCGTTTGACCCCCTGTCCCTTGAGCTCCTTGGAGCACCAAATCTCTAGAGTCACAGAGACAAAAATGGGCTCTGACTCACTAGACTGACAGATGACAGAAAGCTGTGCGTCACCTGTGTTGCTGTACTGTACTTATGGCTGGAACACATTGTACGATTTAAAGCCTAATTACAACAGTTGATTTGGCCTTGATGACTGATTTTCCAGAGACTCATCGTCGTGTGACCGAGTACATTCAGTACACATTGTCTGCAAAAGTCTGCCAGTGTGTTCTTGGTTTTGGCGCACAGGATCTATGGATTGATTTATATGACTTGACTGACTAAACCTACCACCTATTATTACTTCTACAAATACATAACTACACAAGAGTAACTATGGTACATAAGAGCTCTGGTTGTAGAGTGGGCAATGACGTGATCTTGAAAAACAAAGAAGGTTACAACTCTGACACTTCATGGTAATGGTGGTAAACATGCTTTGAATGACTGATGAAAACACAGGTCTAATGTAATGTATTGCATTATTTCTATGTCAGCAACAAATGGATCGAGGTTCTCTCTTGTCCTTGGAAACAGCAGTTGCCAAAACAATGTCACTTCATGGCCCATTTAGAAGCTAATAAATGGATCTTGAGGTGAGATTTTTTTGTCAGTGTATCGTACTGATTGTGCAGTTGGTTTATTATGCATATTTGTCTAGTTTATGTGGATCGAAATGATTGCACTTTGCAGATATTTAGGGGGGATTTAAGTGTTAATAGACAGAAAGCCCCATAAGGTACCTTTTGATAAACATGCAATAAATTATTTTGGGTCCAGGCTGTATTTTAAGAGAAACCATGGGCATTGATTCATATTTATTTTTCGTGGAAATGTTGAAATTTTGGATAGACAAACAGAAAAGACTTATCTGATGAGACTTATCTGATGCCCAGTATAAGTAATAAGAATATGTGCACTATTCTGCATTCCCTGTATGGGCCAAAAGAATCACATTCACTCAATGCTGAGCAGATGTGATTAGCTTTCCTTGTATCTGCTCTAAAAGGAGCAGTGAACACACAGAAAAGATAGTGCTCAATCTGTAGATCAGTGTAACTGATCAGCTGAGCTGGATTGATGAATAACTGAAAGGTACTCCTTGGATATGTTGAGTGAAGTAATGATTCATAAAATGTCGTTGCCTTCCTGACACACATAGACCCCTGCATGGTGGTGTCTCCGCCATGTATGAGCGAGGCAGATCGCTACAGCCTGGAGGCCCTGCGGAGCATCCATCAGATGATGGACGATGACCAGGATGGAGGGATTGAGGTGGAGGAGAGTCTAGAGGTACAACTTGCTCTTCATCAAATATTTAACCTATCTACTAATCTGTTGTAAATCCTAGCGCTTGTATGTTCCTGCATGCAGGAAGCAGAAAGGGTAAAGCAGTGCAGCAACAGGTGTCCTGGCTGGTGGTAGAGTCAAATGCTACTTCAAGGATAGCAAGGGTATAACTTTTGCTTTTGGCTCGGTGACAAAATTGGTTTGGACTAAAAGAATACTGGAACATTGGTGACCTTCATAGATATAATTAAGAGTATAACTCCTCTTAATGTTTCCTTACTCCACCTTCTTATATTCTTCACAAACATCTTGAAACAAAAGAGTGAAGAAATATTTATCAAAGTTAATATATTTGAATTTGATAATTGCATGAATTTCTATTGTCAAATAATAAATAAATAAATAAAGATAGTATATCAATCAATTCATAAATACCACAAATGTATGTGTTTTTTTTGTCAGACCTATAATATTTAACAGTTTCCAAGCATATTTTTATGTGGGATAAAAAAACCAAAAAAAACATGTAATTGAGAAGTCAAAAATCAAAGAAGTACTGGCATTATCAAAACTTTTCTATTCAATCATGTGAACAAGTAATCAATTTGATCTCTGTGTATGGCTCTGTACGTGTGTAAAGGCATATTAAATGCATATAAAACATGTTTGCGCACATGTGCAAATGTGCCTTAGTGATTTGTGTATTCTTTTTGTGTTCAGTTTAATATTTCAGAGTAAATAGAATCCAGGGTAGAAAAGCATTTTGCCCAGAGAGTCTGTGAGTCTCTAGTTGTATGTGACATTGATAGTAAACCCAGAATTCCGGAATGCCTTCGCCTTCCAGAATGCAGTGCAGGGATACAGTATCCAGGGGCTCGGGTTGCGGTTGCCATAGAAATGTCAGGGGAGGGGCCTGGACTCATCAGAACATAGCCCCAAGATTCCTCTAGCCATCATATGAAGCCTCCGTTTGCAGCCAAGAACACATTCCAAGACAGCACTAACACACACAACCATGTACACATAATCTCTGAAGTTTGCAATACACACTCATGCTTCTGCATCCACTCTAAATAAATACAGTCCCAAAACACACACTCATTATTCCTAGATTGAAATCCAAGGACATAACATACTGCGACACCCACCCAATTTATTTTGGACAGGGAGTCTGAGAGTTTGTGCTCAGCTAATGTTATGTGCTGGTGACCTCTAACCTGGCTTTTGAAATTTGTGTCTGAAAAAAATTCTTTATTCCTGTATCCCTCCATTTATGCAGTTCATCATTGAAGACATGAAGCAGCAGCAGACCAACAAGCACAGCAACCTGCACAGAGAAGACCAACATATCACAGTTGAGGAGCTCTGGAGGGGCTGGAAGTCATCTGAAGGTGTGTGTAGATGCATTGTTTTATTTTTTATTTTCTTCAAACGTGTCAAGCTCTACTTTGTCTGACTTTTTCTTTCCTTGTCTCAATTTTCAGTACATAATTGGACACAAGATGAGGTGCTTCGCTGGCTGAAGGAGTTTGTTGAGTTGCCACAGTATGAGAGAAACTTTAAAGACTTTAAGGTCAATGGAAACACACTACCCAGGTGAGGATAGACACTGAGGATCCTATAGTCCAAGACCAAGACTGACTCTCTTGTGTGCTGTTGCCAAAGCAGGTCACTGTAATAACAAGTCAGTTGAGCTGAACATGTGCTGCCTGTGACATCTGTTCACAGGATTGCAGCAAATGAGCCTTCATTCCTGAGTATCCATCTGAGGGTTCAGGACCAGAGAGACAAACAGAAGCTCAACATCAAAGCTCTGGACGTAGTTCTGTTTGGGCCGCCTACACGTAAGAACCTTAAGTCCTCACACTCTCCCTACTCTAATGTCTCTTGAATGGATCTGTTCCTGTTTGCCTATTTAATTTACACACACATGTACAGTCCAGCTTTCCCACTTTCCCTCGACTTTTGCAATATTTGATGGACAACAACTGGCATCCAGTGAAAAACCCTTAAAAAAACCCATAAAAAACCCTTTAAAAAAAAATCTACATTTTCGACAAATAGAACAGAGTCATTGTTAACATTATCAGTAACATTTCTACTGTACACATACACACTCCCGAGGAAGAGTCCATTTTGGCATGTGGGTGGATGTACAGAAAGCTAGTCAGTGAAAATATGGAAGGTGTGTTTTTGGCTTACTCCATGTTACTAACTTTGTGTCCTTAAGATCCCCCTTTTTATTCGCCATTATCCCATCAATTATGATTCATTTATGATACATCAACCATTAATAATCATCCTTCCATTCCACCACAGGTCCTCCTCATAATTACATGAAGGATCTGCTGCTAATTGTGTCAGTGGTGATGGGAGTTGGAGGCTGCTGGTTTGCACAGGCTCAAAACAAAGCCAGTAAAGTCCACATAGCCAAGATGATGAAAGATTTGGAAAGTCTCCAGAGGGCAGAACAGAGTCTCATAGATCTACAAGAACAGTGAGTATTCAGTAATTTTCCATTGTCTGTCACTTGCTGTACATCACCTATATGACTTTGTCTCAATTGCACTAATAACATTTTCACATTCTCAGACTGGAGCGAGCCCAAGAAGAGAAGCGTAATGTTGCAGAGGAGAAACAGAACCTGGAGGAGAAGATGCGGGATGAGATCATGGGAGCACAGGAGGAGGCTCACCGTCTGCACGAGCTGAGGCAGGGAGCTGTCACTGAGCTCAGCCGCCTCCGATATGCAGAGGAAGAGCTGGAACAGGTAGGCACTACGTACCATGCAAATAACCAGAGTAAACAACTTCTTGTTTGCTGTGGTGACTCACCGTCTTTGCTGTACTGTAAATAGGTGAAAGCCAGTTTTCACCAATTCTTGAAATCACTTATGTAGCATCCAACATTTGACTGATGGCATCCATTTAGGTCCGTGGGGCATTGAAGCAGGCAGAGAAGGACATGCAGGCAAGCTGGACTGCCTCAGATGCTCTCCAGCTGTGGCTGCAGCTGACACATGAGGTAGAGGTCCAATACTACAACGTCAAGAAGCACAGTGCAGAACTACAGCTTGCCACTGCCAAGGACGAGGTAATGCAGGAGGAGGAAAGAGACAAAAGAAGAATCTTAATACATGGAAATTATTGAGCAACTTTTCATCTTCACCTTTTTGTGCATCTCACAGTTTTTCATGAGTGTGTCAGTGGTGATAATGGAGAGACATTTGGAGTGATTTGCACTGGATCATAGACCTGATCTCTACTGAATGACCCACTTCCTGTTGACTGACCCACAAACTATACTTCCTTGCAGGCAGAGAGGATTAAGAAGAAGAGGAGTTCTGTGCTGGGGACTCTCCATGTTGCCCACAGCTCCTCTCTAGACCAGGTTGACCAAAAGATCCTGGAAGCAAAGTGAGTCACAAAATTACCTGTGCAGGTTTGTGCAAATGTGTCTGTTCCAGTAAATATGTAATACGTAATGTATGTGACAAACATCTTTGTACCGCCTAAAGGAATGCCTTGTGTGAAGTAACAGCCTGCCTACGGGAGCGTCTCCATCGCTGGCAGCAGATTGAGCGCATCTGCAGCTTCCCCATCATCAGGAATCCTGGCCTAGCAAAACTCACTGCGCAGCTTTACACAGAATCAATTGCCTTGGGGTTGCCCCGAGGGCCCCAGCCATCGTGTTCATGCCATAGCTCTTTACATGGATCTATAGAGGATCTTTTAGAAGAGTCTGCGTCTCCAATCTTACCACAGATGCAAGGTAAATAACATGAATCGTGGGTTTTTGTCTATTTGGTGTCCACAGTGATCAGTCAGGTGCCTGTTAGGGCCATGGCATGTGATTCACGTGCATGTTTTGTGGCTGAAAATCTGTTGTGTCTGTGTTTGGCTCACCAGCTACAGTAGTTTACCAACTAGCACTGCAAATAGTCCCTACATCACCAAGCTTCTAGAAACAAATAACACTACTCTGGTGTTACCAGACATTTTAGGTTGAAAACTAGGGGTACATATTCATTGCTACCACTACACCACTGCCTGTTATGTTTGGATTCATCATTTTCGCTGATTGGTTCATCTTTGGCTTTCCTCCAGTTCCAGTTCCACCACCGAAGCGCTCTCCTCGAACGCGAGGATCCACCATATGTCGGCCTCGTCGCCCTGGTGTCATTGCTCAGCCACCAGCTGCCATGATCTCGCAAGACCCTGACCTTCTCATCCCCATCCGAGCCCCTTACCCTTGCTTTGATGAGGAAGAGGAGCTCTTCCTGAAAACTCTAAAGAAACAGTATGTCTGCTTGCCCACAACTTTTAATGGCCACCTTATTTTTACACAGTTTCAGCAACACCTGCATTGAGCCAATATGTTTGGACATTCCATTAATTCCTTCCTTCTTTCCATCCTTGTTTCTTCCTCCCCTTATTCTTCCTTTCCTTTCTCTCACTAATAGAGACTCGCAAGAGGATTATATGACTTCACCTCCTCTCAGCAAAATGTTGCGTAGTCCTAGTGCTGATGCTTCCTCTGAGAAGCTCTATCATGATGACACTGAGCTGCTTGCAGAGAGCTCCATTACAAAGCCTTTGAGTAAAGAAATCGAAGCTGTTGTTGAATCTCCAGTTCGTAAAATTTCTATAGAAGAGCTTGAAGCTTCTGCAGATGTTGCATGCAGGAAGATAGCAAAAGACAAAGTGCTGGATACTTCTTTGGAATCCCCTTCATTGAAGAAGTCCAAAGAAGAGTCTTTGATAGAGGCTACATCAAGGAAGATATCACGAGACAGGATGGAAGTTCCCACGGATGTTACAATTAGAAAGGGGCTTTCAAGTGAGTTGGATGCAGAATTTCCATCCAGGAAAGTAGAGAGAGATATGATAGGGGATTTGATAGACACTACTTCACGGAATATATACAGAGAAAGAAGTGATTTACCCCTGGATGCGAGAAAGATTCTTTGGAATGAATTAGAAGCATCAGCAGATCAACAGGCACCAAGGAAGATATCAAGAGGTATGATGGGGGCTTCAGTGGACAGCGCCTCAAGAAAGATAGTACAAGATGATGCTGAGCATCTGTTTGACTCAGTATTCAGAAGAGTTACAAGAGATTCATTAGGGATGTCCCTAGACACAGGTTCTAGAAAGCTTCCATGGAATAAAGAAGAATGCCAGCTTGATTCCTCTGTGAGGGCATTAGCAATGGACAAAATGGTTGAGACCACAAGAAAACCACCAAGAAGGATATCTAGAGAGGAGTTGGAGTATAGTACAGATACTGCTTCCCTAAAGATACTACCCAGAGAGAAATTTGATGCACCTACAGACACCTTGTCATCTACAGAGAAGCAAGAGTTTTGTTTAGAACCATCACCAAATAGGAAGATACTGAGAGATGAACATGAGATGTCTGCTGGTTCTCTAAGAAGGAGAATACCAAGAATGCCAAGTGTTGATGTTTCAATGGAAATACATAAACAATCAACACTGAGGGAGGAGATGGGAGCATCTGAATCAAGTTCATCTCCAGGTCGAATTGGTCAGCCAGACCTTATGGTAACCTCCCAGGCACCATGGAAGTCATCCTCAGACCTTTTCACTGTTGGCCCATTGAGCCAGCTTGTATATGATGGAATCCTTGAGAAGTCCTGCAACTCCACACCAACAACCCCGACCAGCCTCTCTGCCTCAGTACCTAATCTGCGTCAGAACAGGCTGCAAGCAGAGATGGAGAAACCTCTTCCACCACCAAGGGTTACCCCCACATCTCCTGTATCGCCCATCGAGACTGGAGATGAGAGGACCAAGGATAAAGAAAAGAGCAAGAAATCCCTGAAGCTCAAAAATCTTTTTAAAAAGAAAAATGAGTCAGCTGCAGCAAAGCATCAAAGTGGTCTACAGAAACTCTGACAATCAGCCAAGAATATTTTCTTTTGTTAACATTTTATTGAACCAAAAAAGTTTCAGAACCTCATTGAGATATTGATGTTTCCATACTCTGAGTTTGGTCTTAAAAGCACTGACAGAATCATGATACATGCATGATGTCTAATGTTGCCTGTAAAAAAATGTCCAGAAGATATAATACATTTGGGCACATACGTCAGTTGCATATGTAAGGAGATCAATATGAGGCTCAGTAAAGAGTTTTTACATAACTTATTTTATATTTGAAGATGATTTCTTTTGCTAAGTCTTATGTAGACATATGGTTAATACCATATATTATTTTAGATGCAGATTTTTGATGCTTTGCCTATGGTTGAAGGATTAAATGATGTTTAAACAGATGCTGCTCTTCTGTGCAACAGAGTCAATGCTTGAATTCAATTTAAACCTCTATTGAAGATGCAGCAGAAAATGAAAACATTCTGTTCTGAGAGAAATGTGGTTATATTTAGTGTTGTCTTAATAAAAGATCTTTCCCCTGATCTTGATTTGAATCCTATCTATGATATAGAATATGAAAGAGAGTCTGGTCTGACATTTTTGTTAGTTTTTCAATATACCTGCATTATACATGGAAAAAATTAGTAAGGCAATTGGAAAGCCTTGAAAACCTATTTTATAAATTAGTGTTTTACTAGGAATGATGGGCTTCTACATGAAGACCATATTTAGACCAGTTTCGATTATACTACATGAGAGATTTCTGTATTTGTGTTTTTTTCTGTGTGTGGGAAGTTGGAAAAAGGTGATGTCACATATTTCCATCAATCAGGTTTTAGCATCATTTGAATCAAAATCTGATGAGTTGTAGAGTTGTTAAACCATTAAATTATCAAACAACAACCATACAGCACTGCTGAAGCAGATTAGCCAAGTGTTTTTTGAGGTTTAAACCCTTACTATTTTTCTTAACTTTACATTTTATTGTTGTTTGATTTGTGTAGGATTTAAAACCAAGTTTTCAGGGGCCTTAAATATGTTTGACAGCTGGGTTGGTCTGCGCTAAGAAAACTTAGCCTTGATAACAAAAAATGCTTCTCTTTAATGGTTTCATATCATATTTTGTACAGATTGTTGATAATCCTTATTGAAAGAGGTGTCGGACAGGGTTTTAGACAGCCTCTTTTTATCTCAAGCATCATCAAATACTCAAATGGCATTTTACAACCAACATCAGCACTTTTAAGGTGTGATTCACTTGCAAAATGTTGCTGAAATAGACACAAAATAACATTTTTATTACATTGTCAAAGGCTGTCATATCTGAAACTGCTGGCTGCCTTGTATTTGTTTATTTATTTATTTTGTGCACAATTCACTTCCGGGTATCTCAATCACAGAGTGGTGGTTGTGTTTTTATGAAGGGCAGTGGGGCATGTTTGACAGTTGGTGTACCAGTAACAAACAAATAATCCACAAGTTTGGAAATGGATCAGGCTTAGCATAGCCAATATTGGCCCATTTAAAGAAGAATCAGTCGTGATTCTGTTCCGTGGATCAGTTTAGGGCAATCCAAGTTTTATTGAAAATAATAATCCTATATTTGAAAAATGCTCAAGAACAGTTTCCTTGCTAAAATGACAAACTATATTTTCTCTTTTTTGAGTGCATTTAAAAGCATATTTTGAATGCTTGAATTTTTCATGTTTAGAGATTATTTATGTTTCTACTATTGTTTACAGGCATAAAGTCAGTACCTTGACTATTTTTTTAATTCAAATAATTAAAAAATATAGCTTTTAATTGATTTTAAAAATGCTCATTGGAATATGTTTTTTTTTCATGTCTTCAATGTCTTTGTTTGAGTGTCAAGTGTAAGGAATATATGAATAAAATGTTTTCCCTTGTCTTAGATGAGGACAACTGCTGAATTTTAGTATGAAAATATCATTTTGTGCACTGTTGTTATCTACTGATTTATTAACAACTGGTGATAGAGGAAATAAACAATATGAACTAAAGAAATCTTGTGCATTGTTCTACAATACAAAAAAACCTTAATCATTACCTATAAATTCTTTCAGTCCTTTGTGAAAGAAATGTTAAATGTGTGCCTGCGATAGATTATGAGTTGAAGAACTGAACCTTCAGTAAAAATCAAACATGATAATGTTTTTGTTTTGTTTTTTAACAGTAAAAAGGTTATTCCAGCACAGTGACTTAGAATTTCAGAAGCACGGTATGATTCAGTCTGGACTGTTCGACAGTAAGGTCCAATGTTTTTGATGGCATTTTTGATGCATTGCATTGTCTTTCCACTAGAGGTCAGGTGAGTTTCACTTGGAGAGTCTGGTTGACTGGTCATTGATTATACACTAGCTATTTTCAGAACGGCAAAGTGTCATTCATCTTACGCCAAAAGAAACAGAGTAGTATGAGAAATACAACTACTAAAATGAGGACCAACTTCAAGGACACACCAACAGCGTGTCCTCTCACAAATGACAACAAAAATTTCAGCTTGGCCAGATGCTAGAACGTACATTTTGATGTTAATCATGTTAAGCATCTTATTCAACATTATAAAACAGTGACTATTACTTAAACAGGAGTTAAACAAAGAGATTGTGACATGAATAGTCATCATCAGCCCATGGATTATATTTCAGATAGCATTCATAGAAATTCATTAATTTACATTGTGCATTATAAATGAATTAGAGGACAGTAGCTTGGCTTGTTGTTGCTTGACAGTGTGTTTCATGATACGATTACTTGCAGATTGTATTGTTTCTCGCTTTAATTATGTTCAAGGTTGTGCTTTTGAATATCATTTGAAAGTCAGCAAATACTCTTATATAATACACTGATGGGTGATGATCATTTTGTAAAAACTGTGGACATGCTGGTCACATTAGGAGATATGATATTTTGTTGTATTGTTTTAAGCATTGCCTTTTTTTTCAATTGTGGCACAGATAAGCTTAAACAGGACACATAGTTCCTGTGGTTTCTTATTGTTTAATTTTAAATAATCAATTTGTGCCACATAATGGTCTAATTACATTATTTTTGTTGTGTGAAAACAGCCAAAGACCTAAAGATGGTCCTGTTAGTTTTTGGCTTTGGTTTATTACTTATCATCTCCACTAGAGGTCAGGAGTGACTCAAATGGAGCCAGTGAGGCTACTGAGTAATGTTGAGAGATCACACCATCTCCCCTATTTGTCCCAACAGACTTTTCCAATTTTAACACACTGAATGATAAGAGAATCATTCGTGCTACAGCAAAAACAAACAGGCAATACATAAACAAATAAATGTCCACATGTTTGTGATTCAGATATGAGGATTGAGAGGAACAGTTTATCCTGAATAAAACCTCACTGACACTGATATCTGAAAGAAATTTGATGTGTATTAAACCACAAGGTGGCTGCAGAGCTTCTGTAATCAGTGTTTTATTTCAATTGTTGCAATCGTAGCAACATCACGACTGACTGATCACATGGACTGCATACTGTGGTTTATTGTACACACTGTATTCACTTGTACCTTTTTGAAACTGACTTGACAGCTTGTTGTAGATGTATGCTTTGGTCATATCCTGTCGGAGGAGAATGTTTTGCTGCAGACCGTCCGGCTAATCTTCTGATTTCATTGTGCCCTGCACAGATTCAATATACCTTGTGCCGGGCTCAACACAGCAACCCCATACCATAACTGAGCCTCCTCCATGTTTACCACTGGGATGGTGTTCTTTTCTTTGATAGCTTCCTTTTTACTTCTGTGAAGGTAGAGGTTTTGTAACTTACGAAAAAACCTACAATCTGTTTCATCTGTCCACAGGACATTCTCCCAGAAGCATTCTGGCTTGTCAAAATTTTTGCAAACTCCAGTCAGGCCTTTGTATGTTTCTCTTTTAAAAGTGGGGTCTTCCAGGATCTTGGTGCTCACATCTATTCAGAGAGCATTGTATGGTGCAGTTGGACACTATTGTACCTCTATCTTGGAGGTCAGCTTGTATCTATTCTGAAGATTCAAATTCTCCTGGTGTTCAATACGGGGTCAATTTTCCTCTTATGGCAATATCTAGGGAGGTTGGTTATGGTTCCTTAGACCTTAAACATTTGTGATCATGCTCAGCAAATATTTTCTTCCTTATCTCTACAGACAACTCTCCTTTTTTTCTCTTTTCCACATTTCTTGTGGTGCACAATGAGGGCTTTTCGCATTTTAAATAGGCGGAATGACTGATTGACTGATGACTTAAGACTGAAGGCACATGTGATAATTTTGAAATACAGATGACAATCCACTTGTTTATCACCACTTCTAAGGGGTCAGTCATTTTATCCAGGCCATTTTAGAAGATCTTTGTAGAATAAGGAAGAATTCATGAAGAGTTCAGCTCTTTTCATTTCTTTATTTTATTCTATGGCAAACTAATGGCGTGCACATATGCATGACAAAGGCGCTTTTAATTTCACAGACTATTGTTTCAATAAGGTGTTAGGGTACTAACACTTTTATCCACATCTGTAAATACAAAATGGTAATAAACCAAATTAAATAATAAAAGAATAAAAATAAATTCATCATTATTGTGGTTCATACCTCTAACAAACTGGCCATTTAATCCACAATAAATCGCAGAAGCAATGAGTAAGGCATTCACCTGCATCACTTATTCTTTCAAATTAATTTAATGCAAATTATTATGCCTATCCATTAGAATAGAGACTACTGAAGTAAAGGGGGGGCAATCAAAAAGATAGTACAGCCCATTATATGTTGTGTGTATATGTAAACAGCTCACAAAAGACAACTGTAATAAAAATAATTGATTTATAATAATGTAATAATAACAAGTAAAGAGTTAATTACAAATATTCCATACATATTCTACATGTAAAACAGTACAAGCTCATATTACTTAATGATAACTAATAAAAATAATAACAATATGTAAGTCAAGATTTAAGTTTAAACAGTTCTCAACGGAAAAGTACATTTAAAACTGTAATAATGTGTATGTGACTGTTGTCAACTGGTTGATCACAAACCTGATACCAAATCGGCCACACAGCTTGCGCTCACACACTTTGTGGTTTAAGATCTCTAGGGGTGTGTCACAAACCACAGGACATTGAAAAATACAAAGATACAAGAGGAAACCACAAGTTAAACTGTTGACCTGAATTTGAAACATTTCGAAATTGGACTTGTTCAATTCTATTTTCTTTCTGCCTGAATGAGGCAAATGTGCTTTTGCTGTATTTCATGTCTACTGGTGTTTTTGTCCATCCTTAACCCGGAACACAACTCGTGTTAAACACACATCTTCATCCTGTAAAACAATTCGTTATTTAGAATCATTTGCATGCTATTGTGCTGTTACACTGGACAATTAACAACCTCAGTACATTTAAAAGACTACATTTATGAAGAAATTGCTGACAAAAGTGAAAAATAAAAAATTCTGATTCTGAACATATGATGTGTATAAAAAAGTCTTCTGTTGATTACCTGATTCTGTCTTGTTTGTCCTGTGCTGTTTGGTCTTTTCTGATGAACTTCAGGTTCTTTATCTACAGAAATGAATACAACACAATTTCAGAGTAGCCCTCAAATGTACAAAAGACTATCACAAATATAGCTATCTTATGGTATTTAGTCTTTACATGAATAATTACTCTCCAAAATGTCTGAAAAAAAAGACAATATATAAAAAATACGAAATAACACAAAAACATGACGTAGTAACTCTGAGATAACAAAAAGTACCTGTTTTCTGACAGAAGTGATAAACCAAAATAAAGGAGAGGAAAGAGGAGAGAATAGTTAAAGCTGGCGTGAACACCACCATCATCCAGGGCACAACACTGGAGTGAGGGCATGTTTCTCTGTCTGAGTTGTCTTCTTTTCCTGCAGTCAGCAAAACATTTTTAGACATATATGCATCACCACTATGAAGTTTGACTTGTAACATGCTTGATATTTATCCTGTTCCTCACTGATGGATCTTTTCCAGCTTGGACCTGTTTTACATTTTAGTTTAATATAATAGCCTAACAGTCAGTATTGCTATATCTAAACAAGGTTCATTGGTGACTGATTTTATGCCAGCAACAGGTGATATCGGGAACACTTTTATTCCATGTGTTAAGGTGTTTTCTGGTTTCTCAAATGCAAACATTTTACAGAAGGAGGATGCATATAAATATCAATATGGAATATATTGCACAGTAAGAACAACCCACAACACTTCAAACCTAAGCAGTCCATGATTTGGAAGAAATCCCTTGTAACTTGTCTTTAACTTCAGAGAAAGTGGCTGTATTACCCTGGATTCTACCTCACAACCTTGTTCATCATAATGTAGCCCATAATATTGCTCATGGAGAATACAGTTTTGTATGTTGGATTTGACATGATCACAAACTTTAATATAATAGAAAAAGAAAATTATTTTTATTATACAATGTAGGGATCTGTCAAATGGTTCAATTCCAAACATACTGTAGATTAACATACAAAGAAAAGTCAGACCAGAATAACTACTCAATAGAATCCTTGTTTCTTTGCCACAACTGTTCAACTGTACAATAATCATTTAATCAAAAGGTTGCAATCACTGTCACCACTATCACACTCACACGTATACAAAGAAACCTTACCACATATGATCCTTGTTGCTACATTGCCATAGTTGTAAATGTATTTGGAAGTGATTAATCCTTTATCCTCCACCTTGGTCTGTTGAGTTCCACAGTAGTAGAGCCCCTCATCAGAATCAGTGATGTTCCTGATCAGCAGGTCATAGGATTCAGAAGAATGGTTCTTCAAAAATTCAAAACGAACCGAATAACCCATTGCTTTAAGAACAAGAGTGGGCTGGTTCTCATGAGAACAGTTCCTGTACCACACTATGTATACTCCAGTTGATATTTTGCAGTCACAGTACAGAGTGATGTTTCCTCCTGGTCTGACTGTCACCTCCGACACTGGTTTGGGAATCTGATCCTGACTGAAAGAAACAGCTCCTGCAATAAAAACACAGTCATAAAAGTAGCATTACAGGATTTCACAGCACAGAAAGTGCAGCTTACTAATAAACAACAATGAGTATGTAGATATAAATTATTTGTAAAATGGAACATAACTATAATTTAGTCATCAAAATTTTTTATCAAAAGAATTACCAAAGAGAACGACCAGAAAAACGCGCAGCCCGTCCATGTGTGATGATGACAGAGAGCTCAAAGAGAGCGAAACACATTTTACTCATAGATATAACCTGCTCTGACTTTTCCATTAAAGGAAATGTAAGTGGTGATTGGCTAGTTGAATGGCTCACTGACTTATGTTTTTTTTTTTTTTTCTTTTTCTTTTTTGTGGGTAATCACAGAAGCATTAACTAGAGGCAGATAACCCTCACGTAATGCAAAGCTATGAGATAAAAACATGTTTGTACAGTGCAGGGCAGACTCAGTCACTGTATAATTGTGCTGTAAATTGTCAGTCCGTTGTTAAAATTTTAAAAGATTAAACAGGACTAGTTTATAGTAGCGTTTATAGCAGCTCATCTGAAATAAACACAATTAGACACTCTAATTAAAGGCTGCTTATTTTTATTTTTATGATCTTGAGAAAAGTTTATTATTTTGTTCATGTTTAGATTAACTGGTAAGATATACTTTTTAACTGCTCTTGTGCACATCTGCTTGATAACATACCAAAGTCAGCTCTCGTTGATTGGTGATGCATTGATAGGTGATTATTACTATAACTTCTGAGAAAATAAATTGGACACAATGGTCAAATTAGGAGATTTTTTTTTTTCCAGACAGCTCCGGCCCCTGTCTCCAGCTCCTTTTCATTCCTCCCATGTTTTCTCCCCAGAGCTGCCATTCTTTATCTGTCCACCAGGTGTCCCCAGACTTTTTTCCTGTCCTCTGTTGCACCTGCTCACCTTTTTTCTATCTGCAATCACCTGTGTTTCCCCGCCCACTGACACACCTGTTCTCTGTTTCATCATCACCACAGACACTGTTTATACCTGCCATTTTCTCCAGCTCATTTTTGATTATCTCTTCCTGTTTCCTAGTGTTTTTGTGTATTGACCTTGGTTCTTGTTTTTCTGTGATTGGATTACTTTTTTTGCGGGGATTCCTGTTTCTTCTCATCCATCCATCTGCTTGTAAGCCATTTTTTCATTTATTGAAGGTTCTTAACTACATCATCCAGTCGGCGTTTCTCTCTGCCCGTGCTGTTCATTGACATTTGTGACAATGCCAATACATGTTCTTTTCTCCTGTTGTAGCACAAATCAGATTGTATGTTGCAGCTCAAACAAAGAAGGAACTGAAGGAATGAACCAAACCATGACCTGAATTTAGTTTCTTCACTCTCATCAGTGAGTTGGCTTCTGAGTAAAACTGTAGCTGTTTGGACAGAAAATCATTTCAGAAATCAAGACTATTTTACAGTTTTGTGAGTTTTGCTTGTGATTTTAGAATAATAGAAAACATTTTTTATAAAATTTTTAATAATACAAACTGAAATATATTGAAGTCACACAGGAGACAGTCATATTCAAGAGTATAGATAAAAGCATGTTTGCATAGTGTAACAGCATACTTGTTTTGCACTCTGACAGGAGACATAACAAAAATATAGTCCGCTGTATAACTGTTATTTTTTTAATGGACTATAAATGTATGTGTTTACTATAACATTCCAGCCCCCTTCCATTTTGAAAGATAAAACAGGAGGGCTACATCAGCAGTTATTGTAAACAGTGGGGCAAGTGATCACCAATCAGTGATTAATATAGCTCAGATCAATAGAAAAAGGTTCAAGTTACAACAGTAATACTTAAAAAATGATCATGTTGATTTGAGAATGTATTTTGTTTAAAGTCACAAAAATGCAGTCATTTTTCCCCCATTTTAAAAAAAATCAGATTACAGTAATTCAGTAAATCACTGGACTTGAACACAGAAAACTGATTCATTTAAATTTCTGAGGAATAACAATTTTCTTTTACTGTACATACACTATGTTTGAGTATAGTGAATGTCATATGAAAGTCAGTAATATTGCTTAGTGATGGATTGATCAGTGATGATAACTTTGGGATAATGTTAAACGAGAAATATACTTAGCTTCTGTTTGTTTAGGCAGCTATTTAATTTAAGGCCATTATTTGTGCTGTGCAAGTACAACCAAAGACCTCTCGGAGTTTTCTGGCTCTGTCATTTTGATGCATCATGGGTACTTTATTATGGATGCTCTCACTGGATTGCAGGATGGTCAAAGCTAATACTTAGACATAGTTCTTGGTCATAACATTGGATATCAAAGATTGGGGTACAGAATATCGAAGTAAGAGAACCATATAATTCAATTTTGACTGTAGGGAACAGCATGGGGTCAAAACGTTTTAGGAAAGTTTTAACTGTCAGCTATTACAGCATACCATTCACCACTGCAGCATCTCTCCACCCTCTTCTGTTTGTCTCAGCAAATCTTTTCAAGTTCAGTGTTGCTTTAAAATATCCTATGTATCTCTGAAAGAAGTTGCTGGAAAAGAATATAATTTTCTTTCAAGCCTTTTTCTTTTCTTTTCTTTTCTTTTTTTTTTTTCAAGAATCTGTTCTATGCCATCGGCTACGGGAAAAAGTAAATTTCAGTAATGTTTGTGATCAAGCTACAGGATATGGATGCAGATGAATGGCATGTCTCAAATATAATAAGTGACATTGCCATCTGTGTGTGATATCATACAAACAAAGCACACCCACACAAAACAAAGCACAGCTATGTTGAGTTGAGTCGTGTGAGGGGTGTAGAGAGCGTATGAGGATTTCCTGTGACCTTTACTGAACACATGGACTTCATGATATGGTTGAAGTTTACATTACTGTAACTCAATACCTTCATCTTCTAAACAATATGAATAGATTATAAATGATACAAAAAGTAGAAATGAAGCATTTCTGTGTGATATAAAGGACATTCATTACAGTAAGGCCAGATCTTTGTAGCAGAGGCAGCACAAGCACAACTCTTGGATGTAAAGTATAAAAATGTGAGATAAAATTTGAATTTAAAAACAGCAAAGCCCTTGATATCAGCTACATGTATTCAATGACAACCAGAATAAAAACTCAAAAAGGGCCTGCAGCAGATCAACAAGAGATACATTTCCCAAACTTCTGTAAAGCTATTAAAATTTCGCTTTTTTGCAACACAAGTTTTATGCATTGGGGTTGACTTGTGAATGGATTGTCCATGCTTGCATATCTCAGTTTGATTCAGTAGAAAGATATCCCCCTGCGTCATCCATTGTTGGCTGTGATGGAAAGGTTCTGTTAAATGCTAATGCTCAACAAAGGCAAGAATTCCTTTTCTAAACATGCTGTGGGGCTTTTACTGATGCTGTTGCCCATAAAGTGAACCATCTTACATTTGATGTCTAAACCACAGAACATGATGCTCTGAGTGTTAGAGGGTGACATCTGACAGAAAATATCAACCTCAGTTTTAACATCAACAGCCTGGCGACTAAAGCAAATTTGTAGGCAGTAATAAGTGGCTCAACGCTAATAAGTCACTTAAAAATAAAAATTGTGGATTCTTTATTTTGTAAATTACAATACCTCTCTCCTGTTGAGGCATATTGATGAAACCTTTGTAACCCTCATGGATCGAAGACCAAAGCTTTTCACTTTTTCTTTTTTTTATTCACATTTTCAATACGTTGACAAACGACAACTATATGAAAAGCACTGCACCCTTGTCTTGACTTACAGTCTCCATCCAGCACGTACAGTATCACTTTAGAGTATATGAGGAGGTGAGATAACAGAAAAAAACTGTCTATAGCTCAATGGCCATAACTTTCATTTTCAGTGGAACATACAGTACATTTACTATCATGTCTCTCTGTTCCTGTAGCAGAGTATGCATATGACAATTTTGTGTGCATGTTTGAGGTGAGATCTGCTGGGAAACCACAGATTCACTGTTTTAAAATAGCTCTCTGCTCATTATATACGCACTGCTCTGTGAAAGCCAGCGGTTTGCAGTGTCTAAATGAGAACAAGGCGTGTTTCTAAATGTGCCTTTGCTTCTGGTCTGGTTAAGAACTGGTTTTTGCACAGGTACATTGTAGCAGTTTATATCATCCATTGTTATCGCTTCTCAGTCAGTCTGCTGCCACAGTTTGGCATAATACAATACTTCCTGAACCTCATTGACAAGATCATCTGTGTGTAAGGTTGATCATCAACCCGTGGACCATTTTCAGGTAGTATTGGGAAAATTCAAGCAGCTTGAACCAGCCATGCTTTCAAATCACAAGTCTCCATCCATAGACTGGGGCTCTGATTTCAAGAAGTTATACATGTCAACCTAGAGTGACCAAAGTGACAACCACTCTAAAATAGTAGGAAGAACTTATATTTATTATATAAAATTGGCCAATAAATTTCAGTAAGTTTAGAAATATATTTTGATACTATGTTCAAATCAGGGAATTTTACACTTTGTGTCTTTGTACTGAAAGTAAACACTGCCAGCACAAATTATTCACTGAGGTCATTCATTCAAAAAATAGAAAGCTACACATATTTATTTCAAACTGGTCAGAAGTAATACCATATGTACTCCTGGCAAGATTGGTATAAATATTAAATAATGAATGTAGGTTAATTGTATAATAATAACCTATAGTGTTAAGTTGCGGCAACTATCTATCTATCTATCTATCTATCTATATATGTATATAGATATATATATATATATAAACAACATAGAGTTTAGTTTTATGTTATGGTGTTGCAGATTACACAGGCACCCTCTTTAAATCAGACAAACAAACCCTCCTGTTTGTCCCAGTAAACATTTTCAAGGGCTGTCAGATGTACTAGCGTTTTTTTTGTTTTGTAATAAAATAATCATAGCACAATATTTGCAAGAATGTATGAAACCACACTCTCATCACTCGGCAAAGAAAGCACACTCGTGCATGTATAGATAGAACAGATGGGGTAAGAAATCTCTCTTGAAGTCAGAAATAATGAAACCATTCTCTCCTGTGAAGGTGTAAGGTATCATGTAACTGTGGTGTCTGCAGAGCCACCAAATTTCAATCAGTTTTCTTTTGCTTTTCTGTTACTACAAATGCCTCAATGCCACACAACCCAATGGCTAATTACTGAATCAATTTGAAACCATTCTAACAAATACAAATCATTTGGGGACCAAACTGTGCTACTTCTTCTGTGTGCAGTCATATAAGAGGCTGTTTGTCAGTGTGGTTTCCTGTGGTCTTAGTGATCATCGTCAGCTCTGTGTTGTCTTAACTTCCCCGAAACGTAACTTCTCCGAAGTAGCCAATGTATATATAGCTGGTAAATAAGTAGTAAGAAGATTTAGTTGTTTTTGTGTGATACTTATATATAACACTTTGTGAACCTTTAGTCCAATATATTGGAGTTGTCTAAGACTCCACTGGTAAAGGGTTGGGGCTGATGAGTTACTTGAGAGAACAACAGGAAATGGCCTGAAAACAGCTCTTATGTTTTTTTTCTCAAGCGTCACAATGAGGTTGAGATGTGAGTGAAAATAGTGTGTGAAATACTTTTACAGCTACTGGATGGACTAAATCTTTAAAATCCCAGAATTTCATGCCCCCCTCAGGATGAACTGTAATTCCTTTGATGAAACTATGACTTTGTCCAGTGCCATCACCAGGTTAAAGTTTTAACTTGTCCAGTTATTTATTTATTTATTTATTTATATTATCAGCCGCAGGTCTACTTTGTTTGTAGTGATAATTAACAAATGTTAGCATTAGTGTTAGCACTTATTAAATAGATGTAGTATTTAGTACCTAGGCCAAAGTCTCCTACTTCACTGACATATTTTAACGACTTTAATGATGTTCCTCACTTTTAAGATGCTTTGGATAAAAATGTCTGCCAAATGAGTTGTACAATACCAGTCAAAGGTTAGTGTGTCAAACTTTTGACTGGTACTGTAAATGTAAATGTCTTTCTTCTGTTGTAAATATTAGTTGTTATATTAAATTTAATTAGATTTTGGTGGTCAAAGGTCATGGTGACCTCACAAAATGCGGTTTCAGACTTGTGAACGCAATATCTCAGTAACACCTTAAAGGAACTTCTTCATATTTGGCACAAACGTTCACTTGAACTCAGGGATGAACTGATTCAACTTTGGTGGTCAAAGGTCAAGGTGACCTCAGAAAACTTTTTAGCCATTAATTAAGAGTTCACACAGAAATTAATATTTTATATGACTCTGGATAAATAGGGATGTAACCTGAAGTGGTAGAGGCATATAACTGGA
Organism: Seriola dumerili; assembly: GCF_002260705.1. NCBI lineage: Eukaryota > Metazoa > Chordata > Actinopteri > Carangiformes > Carangidae > Seriola > Seriola dumerili. The sequence goes on along the minus strand of NW_019174557.1, from coordinate 30,428 downwards.
AGGCGGTAATTCTAGTTGTGGTTTGTTTTCTGATCTCAGTGTTCCTTGTGTCACTTCTGTGACAGTGACAGTGGCATCTTTCATAGTCGGTGTGTTACAGAAAAGTTTTTTAAGAATACATCTTTATTAAATAGGCAGCACTGTGATGCAGTGGTTGACACTGTTGCCTCACAGAAACTAAACTATACATTATACAATAATATTTACTCTTGTAGCAAATAGACTGCAAAGTGACTGGCAAAGTTGAGAGTTGAATACCAGCTTCTCTCAAACTTAATCGTTTTGATTAAAAAATAGCATACAAAAAATATCCATGATGTTCATTCTTAACAGAAAGAAGAAGAAGTTTGTGTTTACTGTTGGCTCTGCATGACTGAATTGCTTTACAGAGGGAAGCTAAATGAAAGAATGGACTATAAATACTGACACTCATAAATGTATTATACATTATGTTGAATCACAGGGCCCTTGACATCCTGCAGGTGTTGATTGCAGAATATGTGCTGAAATCCGAACTCTGGGTGTTGTTCTTCTTTGGTCTCTGTGATACCTGATGGATTTCCAGTGCGGTGTAACACACATCTTCATCCTAAGATTTGATATTCGTTGTTTAGAATTATAATCATGTATTTAGTAATGTCATTTGTTAGAATTCATTACTACATACTTTTCTTTGAATGGCTATTGTATCCTCTTTGTGTCGCATAAATTGTGAAACAATATTAAGACAGATAAAAGTCAATTGCTGTAAATTACCTGGTTCTCTCTTGTGTGAACCCCGGTGTCAGATCCGTTCTCATCAACTTGTGGTTCTTTAGCTGCAGTAATGAATATAACATCATTACCAACCTCACATAATAGGTTAAAGTGATAAAAAATAATAAATATTCCCAGAGACAATATCAAATCATCAGCAATACAAAGAATTGAGGGAAGAAGACATGAGTAGAAACAGTAAAAGGGTCAGTGGGTACCTCTTCTCTTACAAAGGAGATAAACCAGCATAGCGGACAGGAGAGAGGAGAGAACAGCAACAGCTGGACACAGAGAGAACAGTAGCATCCAGCACACACCACAGTGTTGTTGAGTCTCACTGGAGTCAACTGGAAAAACAAAGACAAAGTTCAATTAGCTCTATTTTCACACAAAACCCCATTATTCCATAAATACATATGTGTAAATCTCAAGATAAAGCGGGTAGTCTTCAATTGAATTGTAAAAAACTTTGTTACGACGTGAAGTTACTGGCTGATTTTCATAATGATGATGAACAGCACTATTTTTGGCTGGACTGCAACAGCAGGACCAGCCCTATAATCTGGAATGTGACTGACTGACTGACTGACTGACTGACTGACTGACTGACAACTTAGTGGACTCTTGCTAAATTTAGAACAAACTGGGTATAAACCTGGTACATGACAACAGAAACATCAGCAACTGGAAATGAGACAATATGCTAACTGCAGCACAGCAATAAAAGCCCTGTTAAGAAGTGTTTCCTGAGATATCAAATGCACATTATCAAGACGCACATAATTATTTAACACATTTCAGTTCAAAGAGGTCTCAGGAATGAACAACCAGGTAATCGTCATGTACCTATTTATGAAATTTATGTTGTACGTGCAATTTTGTTTGGGAGACAATGTTATGATAATGGATTTGCCTGCTTCTTCACTGTAACGCAAGCAGCACATTTTCCCATTGTTTAGGGATTATTCAGTGTCATTGTTTGATTTATTACATACATAACTAACACTCAAATAGAACTCAAACCAGAGTACTTACTCAATAGGATCCTCGTTGTGACATTGCTGTATCTGTAAACAAATTTTTGCATAAGTTTTTCCTTCTCCTCCACCTTGACGTGCTCAGTTCCACAGTAGTAGAGACCCTCATCAGACACAGTGACGTTCATGATCAGCAGGTTGTAGGATTCAGACGAACGGTTCTTCTCTAAATGAAAACGAGGGAAGGGATTCAGACCATCTCTGCTGTAAAAGGTATCCATCATTTCTTCATATGGGTACTTTGTTCTCAGAACAAGTGAAGGCTGATTCACATGAGAACAGTTCCTGTACCACACTATGTATACTCCAGCTGATGTTTTACAGTCACAGTAGAGAGTGATGTTGTCTTCAGGTTTGACTGTCACCTCCGACATTGATCCAGAAATCTGAAGCTGACTGCTAGTAACAATTCCTGGAAGGTAAATGCAAATAAAAAAGAAAGTTGACATTTTTTTCAGTGTTACATTTTGCACTGCACTGAATCCTATGTGATGCAATAAAAATAAAAATGTATTAATGGTATATTTTAAGATGGAACCTAAATATATAAAATTTGAAAAAAAAAACTTCACAAGAAAGCAAGAAAGAAGACAATTACCTATAAGAAGGATGATAAAAATATGAAACCTATCCATGTGTAATGATGACCAGGAGTTGAAAGACAAAAAGTCAAACAGTTCTAACTCACATTCATAACCTGCGCAGATTTTTCCATTAAAGGAAATGTAAGCGGTGACAGGCTTGTTCAATGGAACCTTTTCTTCCGTGGTTGTTTTCTATTGGTGTGATGCTACATGATAGTGTAGATCAACTTAGATCTCCTCAGAAGAAACTTTTGGAAACGGAGATGTTACAATTTACACTTTAAAGTTTTACTCTATGTGTTTGGGTAGCGATGTAATGAATACCTAGACTAAAGGTATATACCTACAGGTAAATAGTCGTAGTTAGTATGGTGTATTTGGTGCATTATTTGCAATTGGCTGGATTATGACCAAGACTTTTCAAGATAAACCCCGTACAATAACTACTTGCAGATACAAATAATTTCCTGAAAAACACTGACGCAATTATAATTTTATATGAAAGCAAGTAGGATATCACAAATTTATCACACAATATTATACCTATGCATGATGAAGCAATTAGAAGTTCCTGGAATTGTGGCATTTAACTATCACATGCTGTCAACATAAAAAGTTTTTAAATGTACTTGCAACATATCAATTGTGTATATATACAGTATTATTTAAAACAATCAGTTACGATTTGTTGAATTGGAGTGAGTTAAGATCAGAGTTAACTTGTTGTGCCTATCCTTGTTGCTGCTTTTGCAAAGGCACAGTTTGGGTAGCAACAAGCTTCCACATCTTCTATGCGGTGTTTATCTCCTTCATTCGTCTCAGTACTTGGAGGCACTTTCATGGCCTGCAAGGGGTCTGATAACAGTTTCTTATTTTCCCTTTGGGTGATGAGAGCCGTAAAGTAAATACTGATGGTTGTGAGTGGATTTCATGTAAACTCCATTCTTGTTTGATGTGCATTGCTCAGTCTACGAAAGCCAGTCTATTGTCTCTCATGCCTCCCATGTGAACTGGATGTTGTCTTTACTAAGCTAGGCTTGCACATAATTTTGACCGAAGTGTCATCCATGCTCTGAAATAATGGTTACATGTTGTTTCATTGAAGGTGTCCAGGCTCTCCACTTCTGCTATGCAGAGGTTAGGCACAATGCAGCTTTGCTTCTGTCTGTAGAAACCATTGTTTTATCTGAAGTAGGTGGTGTTTAAGCAGAAGTCGAGCAGGGCACGTACCTGATCTTGGCTGAAGCTGGTTCTGTTGCCTAGGTTGTTATCCTCTTGCAGATATTTCATTTCAGTCTCCACTGCCTATGTACAGGAAATACATATGAGAAGAAAAAAAGAGAAAAAGTTAAGTGTTTATTTACATTTAACCAAAACCATGATCTTTCCCAAACCTTAAAGTGTTTTTTTTTTTTTTTAGATAGATATGTATGTATAGATATCCCCAAGGGCAAATTCATGGAATGTGTTGACTAAACCTAACTGCAGACGGGACTGTGGATGCAAACCCCATTCAGTTTGTATACCCACGATCCACCACAACCACCTCTTGGGGACTCTGCTGGCTGTTCCTTTATACATGTACTGTAGCTCGTCATTCATTCAAGAAATATATTGCCACTCAATGGATGATTTATCAAATTGATTGCTGCATTTACTTTGCCAAAAAGTATAACGTATTCTCTGGTTTTAGAGAGAGAGAGATATGATCAGTAGTCGGCCAATCATATGAGTGCTCTCAGCTCTCTACTTTTATTGCCTTTATTTCAAAATAAGATTACACTGTTATGTAAGGTAATTTCATCCAAGAATAATAATAAGGAGAACAAAGTTGACTGGACAATAACTACTAAGAACTAACATGATCATTTAAGCCGGCTCATGTAAAGATAACCTGGATAAGTTATGCAATGTTCGCAAAACAGGACACAGGACTTTATTCTGTTGTGTGTAGTTTAATGTGGTGTTGAAGTATGCCTTCTGTTCACATCATAAGATAACGTTCAAGTAATGAACAGTGAACAAGGTGAATCCATGCACCAAGACGTACAGCAGCCCACTACTGTGCTACTTCAGTCCGCTTTCATGAGGGGCTGTTTGTCAGTGTGGGTTTCCTGTGGGCCTAATCACATGGGCTATACAGTGTGGTTCAGGTACACTTTCTTGTCACTCTGTATTGTGCTGGAACTTCTTAGAGGAAGAATAACCTCAAGGCTGACAATAATAGCTACCAAATTATGTCCTGATATAACTGATGCAACCAGTGAAACTCTTCATCTGTCCTGTTTATATGCTGGTTTCACTGCTGGCTTCATGGACTGCTAAATACTGCACATGTATATTTTTTCAGAAAACCTGACACTGATAAAATAGTTTATTATCAAACACCAACTAAACTGTATTTCATATATAGACATTTTCAGATATATCATTGCGATTGGTGGTATTGATTGGTTCTCTGCAGGAGAAACTAAATGACAGAATGTTCTACAAGTATCAGAACAAATTAATTCAGTGAACAATTTCTAATGTTAGTGTAAAGTCTACAGGTGTTGATGGCAGAATAAGTGGCGAAGTCTGAACTCACTGTGTTTTCTCCTTTGGTGTTGTGTGATGTCCTACGGATTTCCAGAGCACTATAACACACATTTTCCTAAGATTTGCCATATATATTCACATATATTATGAACATGTAGTCCTCAATAAACCTTACCCAGGAGAACGTAATTCCTCAGCAAGAACTTCATGAATACACCTTCAGACCTTAAGCTGACACTGAAGGATTAAATAACATGTTTTTAGATGGCAGAACACTGTAACTTCCAATTGGGGGCTGAATCCTCATGTCTACTGTAGTGCTTTTGTGTACTGCAGAGTATAATTAGTCTGGATTTATTAGAGACATCATTTTTTTCTTATCCATATAAACCTGAAGTAGACAACCTTCCAAAAAACACAAAGCTATGGGATAAAACCATGTTTGCAGAGTGGCATCCTTTTCTGGGGCTCTGATAGAAGACTCCACAGACTTCACATCTTCAGCAAGTTATCATTTTGAAAGATAATAGAGGATTAGATTAGCAACTGCAAAAGATAGTGAGACGAGAAGAAGTGAGGATGAGTCAATGGAAAGATGGTCCACTAGAGGGTGCAAAGAACAAAAAAACTATTTACCACTGATTCAGTGTGTACCCAAGTGTGTAACAGAGAAGGCCCATACACACATACAAATGTGTGATATGCTCAGCAATCACTGTTGCTGAATGAGAACAACAACCTGCTGTTGATAAAAGAAATTTGGTTTATTCCTGTGTTTGTGCTGACTAAAAACATGGATAATGTATTTTCATATTAAACACACAGTATGTAACTTCTGCCGCAAGGGATCTCTCAATCAAAACAATTGCAAAAGGCAATGTTGGGTGACATTATGAAATTGTGTTGGATCATGGGAGTTTTTGTCTTCACCACCACTGCTGTAAGTTTCTCCCAGTTTATATTCCTACAGTGTCAATTGTTCAGGAGGCCTTTACGGCGAGCTGAATTACCAGGTCTCCTCTCCAGATCAGACCTGGTGATTATAAAAACACAGAATAAAGCTGTTTCACATTTAAAGTCAGTTTTTTGTCGATGCTGTATGGTAGACATGAGGCGTCAGGGAAGGGTTGGAAGGTGCAACTGCTGCTAATCTTTGTTTCGATTGTGTCTCTGATAACTTATGATCCAGACGTTCAGCAGCAGAATTATCAGAAGAGGTGTCCTCCTCTCCATAGCAAATGAACCAGGGGATTAAAACCAGTAGAAACACAGAACAAAGAAGTTTCACTTTAAAAATCAGTGATTCACCGACTCTCTTCGGCAGACACAAGACATCTCGCTTATCTTTGTTTCTTTGATAACTTATGAACCAGACCTCAGATGACTAAAATCCTTCATTCGGTTAAAATATATAGTTGAAAACAACCAAGGTGTAAAAAATGTATGTAGCTTAAAACTAGATGAAAGTCAATTTTGAACTAGCAGGCAACCACAATGCCAGCATGCACATAGGGGATATGACGTCATTGACAAGTGACCAAATAAAACTGACCTTACCATGATTATGGTTTGACAAACATTTGTAAAATGTAAGTGCACAACTCAAAAAAACAAACAAACAAACAAACAAAAAACACAGGTCTAGTAATTTTTAGACATTTTAATGTGTAAAAGTTACATCATATAACTTCAAAAATACACTGTCAACATCTTTTTACTTCCAGGTTTTGAAACCTCCTGTGAGTCTAACAGCCATCATCAGCCAACAATATGTTCACTGTATCAACTTTACAAGGTGATAATATGTCAGTGTTGTGTTTACAGCTTGTTGCGTTGTCTCCAACAGGTCAAAAAAGTAAGCTGATGCAAGTTTAGGATGACCTCACTGACACTGGTATCTTTGCATGAAACAACAAGCAAGCAAGCAAATCACACTTAGTATGTGCACAGAAAGTGTGTGTTATCTGTGGTTTGGTGTGGTGTGTGTATGCTTGTATATACTTTTCCACTATTAAACGATGAACACAGTGCAGCGGTGCCCCAACACCTTCAGCAGGCTGCTCATAAACATCCTCAACTTACATGTTGAGCTCTGCAGTGGCTTTCCTGTGAGCCTGACCACATGGGCTACATGATAGTTGAGGTTAGCTTTGCTGTCAACGCTGTATTGTCACAGTGCAGACGAATAAAACTTCTCTATTTTCTCTATTACATATTATAATAAACATATATATTATAATAATACATTATATTATTAAATTACCATCATCAAAATGAATACAAAACAGGATACTTTTTTAAAAGTAGTCAGAATTCTGTCACTGTTGTCCTTGCTGTGTGCTTCTTTGAGTTATTACCACACTTCAATCTTTACCTCAGTTTGAGCCCAAGTGTACGCTGGAGCAGGTCTTCTACAAGAAATATCTCTTCAACAATAGTTTGGTGCATATTTTCCTCAGTTATTTCTTTTAAATTTGCATCAACTGTGTCAATGATCTTGAGGAGAAATAAGCAAGTATCGGGAATGGGGGACTCATGTTATGGTAACAGTTTTTAAATTGTGAGGTGCAGGTTTTTCAAGCATTGTCCCACTTTAGAATAATAACAACCGAATACATGCAGGGAGATAAACATTTTGAATGTTTCACAATGATTTCACATTTGTGTAGTATCTTATTGTGAAATTTTTGTTTAAACATCTGATTGTATTCAATACCCATCAGAAGAGAGTGACATATTTTTGAACATGTCTTGAGCTTGTGTTAACCACAGAACTTATTTCAGTCATCTAACCAAAAACCCATTAAAAAAACATATTGACTTCGGGACGGGGGTACCTGAGGTGCTAAAATGCAAACTAATTTTCAGACTCATTCCTGTGACACTAATGGGAGAAAAACAGACTGTGTTTGTAGTTGGCTTTATATTGTTGCTCAAATGTACAGAAGGATTTGAATAATACAATGGTTTATGAATACCACTAGTGATTAATTCATTATACCATTTTCTAATATAAAATTGTTAGGTCCTGGTTCTGATGGCAGAATAGGTGCTGAAGTCTGAAGTCTGGGTTTTCTTCTTCTTTGGTCTCTCTGATGTCTGACGGATTTCAAGGGCAGCATAACACAAGTTTTCATCCTAAAATGTAACATTGATCATTTAGAAAATTGATCATTACTGATTTAATATTATGATATGCTGTAATACACTGTAGCCTACATGCTAAGCAACATACTTTTATCACACTAGACATATTGATTTTTCATATTTGATAAAGCATAGGCCATTATTGATATCTTAATAATTATTATTTTAGCTCATTATTAGGAGACAAGGTTGATAGCTATTCCAAACATATTTTTGTTTCTAATATTAAAATGTTTCATATGAGAAAGATCTATACGTAAGATAAAACATTTAAATTACCTGGTTGTCTCTAGGTATAGACCTCCTGGTGTCAGATCTTTTCTTGTCAGCTTGAGGTTCTTTAGCTGCAAAAATGAATAAAGCATCATAATAACACAACACACAATACCTTTAAGAGGAGGAAATTGTCTGAAGCCAGTTTCATTCTCGTTTGATAAAAAAATATGATAGTGAAATAAATTCCACATTAACAAGTTCATCTTAACTAGAATATGTAAAGAAAAGATAATCTAATCATCAAAACGATACAGTAAATTGAGAAAAGAAGGATTGAGTTTAGTACATGGCAGATACCTTTTCTCAGACTGAGGTGATAAAGTAAGAGTAAGGAGAAGAGAGACGAGACAACAGCAACAGCTGGACACAGAGAGAACAGCAGTGTCCAGCACACACCACAGTCTTGTGGAGTCTCACAGTGATGAGGTTGACTGGTGTCTAGATCAAAAACAAGTTTTGTCGATTAGCATGAAGACTGCATCTTTGTGACTGAGCTCATCAAACTGCTTTTGTGTCCATTGATTGAAAATTGATCATTTTAAACCCACATATATACACTGATCATGCTGTAAAAATGAAAGATGGTAACTTTTTCACATTTTTATATTCATCCCATAATTAATTTGAACCCGGCTTTACATTTCCATGACATTTTCCATTTTGTAACTGTTCTAATGATTTACAGTATGTGGTATAGGCAGTATTGTATGGTGGACTGGCTATGGCTCACATGTGTGATGATCAATTTGTGAGACACTGAAATTATTTGTATTTATAATTTACAGATCAAAATAACTTAGACCAGAGTACTTACTAAGCAGGATCCTTGTGACATTACCATATCTGTAAATACTTCTAGTTGAAACTTTGTCATCCACCTTGGTCTGTTCAGCTCCACAGTAGTAGAGGCCCTCATCAGAATCGGTGATGTTCATGATCAGGAGGTCATAGGAATCCGACGACTGGTTTTTCGCCAAATGAAAATGAGGGCCATGATTCTTAACATTGGAATCAATCATCGAATTGCGTTCCAGCTTTAGAACAAGAGATGGCTGGTTCTCATGAGAACAGTTCCTGAACCATGCTATTTTGTATACTCCACTCGATAGTTTCCAGTCACAGTAAAGCGTGATGTTGTCTCCTGGTGTGACTGTCACCACAGATGCTGATCCAGAGATCCATTCATGACTGGAGATAACAACTCCTGGAATACGAACATGATTACAAAAGCAGGTTAACATGTGACCGATGTTATAGGATTCCACATTATGTCAAATGCAGGTTCCTGCTAAGCAGAACAACACGAGAATCTTCTGTGTGAAACAATTTGAACAATTATAATTAAACTTTTTTAAAAAGTTAAGCGAAAGAATTACCGAAGAGACTGAACAGAAAAAGACACAGCATGTCCTTGATGATGATGACCTGAAATTGAAATGCAACGACATCCGTTTCCCTCACTGATGTTACTTATAACCTGCGCAGATATTTCCATTAAAGGAAATGTAAGCTGTGATTGGCCAGTTGAATGGAACATTTTCTTCTGTGGTTGTTTTCTGTTGTTGTGAAGCTGCGTGGTGATCTTACCATTACTGTGAGAATTAAACATTATCTCAAGTGAACCTACTGAACCTCCATCTGAGGTGGGAAAGGGTCTACACTGAGCCATACAAAATATACAGTAGCATTTTCTGCCTGAAAAGTGCATTTTATCTTGGACAATGAAGAAAACTGTAAATTGTTAAGCCTGCAACAGATGTGATCAGAAGAAGGAAAAACTACAAACCTACAATTCCATATTAACTTGGCAAGCTCCATCTGCTTTAGAAGATCATCTCTCTCTCAAGTTAAATCGAAGGCAACTGGACTTGTATTTGTCTGTGGAAGACGTTTCGCCTCTTATCCAAGCGGCTTCATCAGTTCTTATGTATTGGTCTCTCTAGTCTGCACTAGCACTAGCCTCCGGATAAGAGGCGAAACGTCTTCCACAGACAAATACAAGTCCAGTTGCCTTCGATTTAACTTGAGAGAGAGATAACATGACCTGGACAAATGAGAACATTCACAGACAGATTTAGAAGATCATGTGATCCAATCCAAGCCTCCAGAGATTGTTTTGACAAATGAAACAATGCCATTCCGATTTCCACAGTGAATTTGAAATCTTATGTCTTAATCATGACTGTAGAATGTTCCTTTTGTTTTTGTTTTTTTGTGGAGATGTCAGATTTTCACTCCAGCATTGTCTTCTGTCTCACCAGCATCATGATTGAGTTACCATACATGCTGTGTATAATGCATGCATATCTGGAGACTGCACTCTGAGGAAGACATTAACCTGATGATAATGAGGTTAATGATACTTGAATATGCCTAAAATAGACATGCAGATAAGGAAATTTGGTTACACATTCAAGATGAGTTGTAGCACTTAAGACACAAGAGGTCTCTTGTATTACAGGAGTCCCTTGTAATTACTATTAGAGTATGATACAGTATGTAATTCCAGGCTGGCAGATGCTATTTTCAGATATACTGTATGTTGTATGTAGAAATTTTTTTTGTTGGATCTAGCAGCACAATGGTTTGGATCCTTTCATACTTAATATCAGAGCATATTAATATAAGAGCACACTGTTAGTGGGTAGTAATTTTTTGGTCAAATAGTAACATCCACTGCATAGAGACATTATAAACATACATGTAAAAGGAGGTGAACATCTCTGTCTACAGTTGTAATCTTTCGCAGACTTTTTTTGGGATTGTTGTGGGCTAAAATATCTGATTTTGTGGCAGCTTTTCTTAAAAACAGCGATGAAATTTGCAATATTTTTATGTTATCTCGGTTTATTTGCAATGAAACTAGTATGTCTGAGTTCAAATTCCTGGCCTCGGTCCTTTCTGTATAGAGTTTTCATGTTCTCGCTGTACCTGTGTGAGTTCTCTTTGGGTACTCCAGCTTCCTCCCACAGTCCAAAGACATGCACATTAAGTAATTTGTCAGATGTAATGGCTTAATATACTATGACTTTTTTATGACTTACTATACAATGACTGCTTCTTGCCTTTCTATTCTATGGCTTCTTATGCCATATTATACTTTGAATTTTTTATGACATGTCTTACTATGACAATTTTATGACTTACTGCACTATGACTTGTTTATGCCTTACCATACTTTGAATTTTTATGGCTTACTATACCATTGCTTTTTTAAGCATTACTATACTATGACATTTTTATGACATTTTCTATGCCTTACTGTAAAGTTTTTTTGTGCTTTACTATACTATAACATTTTTTTTATGTTTTTTTTTTTCCTTACTTTACGATGACGTTTCAACGTTTTTGTGACATTTTTTTATGCCTTACTATACTGTGATGTTTTCTATGCCTCACTGTACTTTGACGTTTTTATAACTGTTTATGCCTTACGAAACTATGACATTTTTAAGCCTTACTATACTATGTCGTTTTCATGACTTTTGATGCCTTAATATACTATAACATTTCAATGACTCTTTATTCCTTACTATACTATGACGTTCATATGCCTTACTATAATATGATGTTTTTATGCCTTAATATGCCTCACTATACTATGATGTTTTTATAACTTTCTCTACTGTGAATTTTTATGCCTTACTATACTATGACGTTTGATGACGTTTTTGAACCTTATTATACTGTGATGTTTTTATGCCTTGATATACTACAATGTTTTTAAACCTTATTAAACTATGTTGTTTTTATGACTTTCTATGCCTTACTATACTATGCCTTTTTTATGACTTTATGCTTTTCTATACTATGACGTTTTTATTCCTTAGTATACTAATGACGTTTTTATGCCTTACTCCTATGTCGTTTTTATGACCGTTTTATGACATTTATGCCTCTCTATACTATGACATTTTATGCTTTACTATACTATGGCGTTTTTATCACTTTGTGCCTTACTATACTATATTTTTATGCCTTTCTATACCATGACGTTTTATACGATGACGATATTATGCCTTACTATATTATGTCATTTTTTGAGTTTTTATGCCTTACTATACTACTATAGCATTTTTATCACTTTATGCCTTACTATACTGTGATGTTTTTATGCCTTACTATACTATGACATTTTTATGCCTTACTACTATATCGTTTTTATGACTTTTTATGCCTTTCCAAACCATGACATTTTTATACCTTACTATACTATGTTGTTTTTTGATTTTTTATGCCATACTATACCACGTTATTTTGTGACTTTTTTATGCCTTACTATATTATCAAATTTTTATGACTTTCTATACCTTACTATGCTATGACTTTTTATGCCTTACTATACTATGATGTTTTTTTACATTACTATACTATGACGTTTTTTATGCCTTACTATACTATTTCGTTTTCCGACTTTTTATGCCATACTATGCTATGACGTTTTTATACTTTACTATGACATAGGTGGAACGGTACCGGCTAGATATAGTTGGCCTCACCTCAACACACAGCGTCGCCCCCGGAACCCAAGTCCTTGAGAGGGGCTGGTCTTTCCTCTTTGCTGGAGTTGCTCCGGGGGAGAAGCGGAGGGCCGGGGTGGGCTTTTTGGTGGCCCCCAGGCTCTCTGCCTGTATGTTGGGGTTCACCCAGGTGGACGAAAGGGTTGCGTCTCTGCGCCTCCAAGTCAGGGATCGGGTTCTGACTGTTGTCGGTGCTTATGCGCCGAACAGCAGTTCAGACTACCCGCCCTTTTTGGAGTCCTTGGGACGGGTGCTGGAAAGTGCCCCGAAAGGGGACTCCATTGTCCTATTGGGAGACTTCAACGCTCACGTGGGCAATGACAGCGTGACCTGGAGGGGTGTGGTGGGGAGGAACGGCCTGCCCGATCTGAACCCGAGTGGTGTTCAGTTATTGGACTTCTGTGCTAGTCACAGTTTGGCCATAACTAACACCATGTTCAAACATAAGGATGTCCACAGGTGCACATGGCACCAGGACACCCTAGGTCGCCGGTCTATGATTGACTTTGTAGTCGTATGATCAGACCTGCGGCCGTATGTTTTGGACACTCGGGTGAAGAGCGGAGCAGAGTTGTCAACTGACCACCACCTGGTGGTGAGTTGGATCAGATGGCAGGGGAAGACGCCGCACAGACCTGGCAGGCCCAAACGGGTTGTGAGGGTCTGCTGGGAAAACCTGGCGGAAGAACCCGTCAAGATGATTTTCAACTCACGCCTCCGGCAGAGTTTCGATCATGTCCTGAGAGCAGTGGGGGACATTGAGTCCGAATGGGCCTTGTTCTGCTCTGCTGTTGTTGAGGCGGCTGTTGCGAACTGCGACCGCAGGGTAGCAGGGGCCAGTCATGGCGGTAACCCCCGTACCCGCTGGTGGACACCAGGGGTGGGGGAAGTCGTCAGGCTGAAGAAGGAGGCCTACAGGGCGTGGTTGGCCTGTGGGTCTCTGGAATCAGCTGACTGGGGCGAAAACTCGGGCGTGGGAGGAGTTCGGTGAGACTATGGAGGAAGACTATCGATCAGCTCCAAAAAGGTTCTGGCGAACCATCCGGCGCCTCGGGGGGAAGGCGGCAACTCGCTCACACTGTTTACTTTGACTTTTTTGCCTATGACGTTTTTATGAGTTTTTATGCCTTACCATACTATGACGTTTTTATGACTTTTTATGCCCTACTATACGATGACATTTTATGCCTTACTATACTATGTCATTTTTATGACTTTATACGTTACTATACTTTATCGTTTTTATGACTTTTTAAGCCTTACTATACTATGACTTTTTATGCTTTACTATACTATGTCATTTTTATGATTTTTTATGACTTTCTGTACTATCTCATTTTGATGACTTTTTATGCCTTACTATACTATGACTTTTTATGCCTCACTATACTATGACTTTTTTATGACTTTTTATGCCTTACTATACTATGATTTTTTATGACTTTTTATGCCTATGACCTTTTTATGACTTTTTATGCTTAGGACGTTTTTATGACTTTTTATGCCTATGACTTTTTATGACTTTTTTGCCTATGACGTTTTTATGAGTTTTTATGCCTTACCATACTATGACGTTTTTATGACTTTTTATGCCCTACTATACGATGACATTTTATGCCTTACTATACTATGTCATTTTTATGACTTTATACGTTACTATACTTTATCGTTTTTATGACTTTTTAAGCCTTACTATACTATGACTTTTTATGCTTTACTATACTATGTCATTTTTATGATTTTTTATGACTTTCTATACTATCTCATTTTGATGACTTTTTATGCCTTACTATACTATGACTTTTTATGCCTCACTATACTATGACTTTTTTATGACTTTTTATGCCTTACTATACTATGACTTTTTATGCCTTACTATAGAATGATTTTATATCCCTTACTATACTATTACGTTTTTATTAGTTTTTATGCCTTACTATACTATGACGTTTTTATGACTTTTTATGCCTTACTATACTATGACTTTTTATGCCTGACTATACTATGACTTTTTTATGACTTTTTATGCCTTACTATAGTATGACTTTTTATGCCTTACTATACTATGTCGTTTTTATGACTTTTCATGCCTTACTATACTATGTCATTTTTATGACTTTTCATGTCTTACTATACTATGACTTTTTATGCTTTACTATACTATGACATTTTTGTGACTTTTTATGCCCTACTATACTATGACATTTTATGCCTTACTATACTATGTCGTTTTTATGACTTTTTATGCCCTACTATACTATGTCATTTTTATGACTTTTTATGCCTTACTATACTATGACTTTTTATGCCTCACTATACTATGACTTTTTTATGACTTTTTATGCCTTACTATACTATGATTTTTTATGACTTTTTATGCCTATGACCTTTTTATGACTTTTTATGCTTAGGACGTTTTTATGACTTTTTATGCCTATGACTTTTTATGACTTTTTTGCCTATAACGTTTTTATGAGTTTTTATGCCTTACCATACTATGACGTTTTTATGACTTTTTATGCCCTACTATACGATGACATTTTATGCCTTACTATACTATGTCATTTTTATGACTTTTTATACGTTACTATACTTTATCGTTTTTATGACTTTTTAAGCCTTACTATACTATGACTTTTTATGCCTTACTATACTTTGTCATTTTTATAACTTTTTATGCCTTACTATAGAATGATTTTATATCCCTTACTATACTATTACGTTTTTATTAGTTTTTATGCCTTACTAAACTATGTGATTTTTATTACTTTTTATGCCCAATTATACTATGACGTTTTTATGACTTTTTATGCCTTACTATACTATGTTGTTTTTATGACTTTTCATGCCTTACTACACTGTCATTTTTATGACTTTTTATACGTTAATAGGCTATGACTTTTTATGCCTTACTATACCATGACTTTTTATGCCTTACTATACCATGACGTTTTTATGACTTTTTATGCCTTACTATACTATGACTTTTTATGCCTTACTATACTATGACTTTTTATGAATTTTTATACCTATGACGTTTCTATGACTTTTATGCCTTACTATACTATGATGTTTTTAAGACTTTTTATGCCTTACTATGTATGACTTTTTTGCCTCACTATACTATGTCATTTTCATTACTTTTTATGCCTCACTTTACTATGACTTTTTATGCCTTACTATACTATGACGTTTTTATGACTTTATATGCCTTACTATACGTTGTCGTTTTTATGACTTTTTATGCCTCACTATACTATGACGTTTTTATGACTTTTTATGCCTTACTATGGTATGACTTTTTATGCCTTACTATACTATGACTTTTTATGCCTTTCTATACCATGACTTCTTATGACTTTTTATGCCTTACTATACTATGACATTTCATGCCTTACTATACTATGTCATTTTATGACTTTTTATGCCTTACTATAGTGTGACTTTTTATGCCTTACTATACTATGACATTTTATGCCTTGCTATGTCATTTTATGACATTTTATGCCGTACTATACTATGACTTTTTATGCCTTACTATAGTATGCCTTTTATGCCTTACTATACTATGTTGTTTTTATGACTTTTCATGCCTTACTATACTATGACTTTTTATGTCTTACTATAGTATGACTTTTAATGCACTACTATACTATGACATCTTATGCCTTACTATACTATGTCATTTTATGACTTTTTATGCCTTACTATAGTATGACATTTTATGCCTTACCATACTATGTCATTTTATGACTTTTTATGCCTAACTATAGTATGACTTTTTATGCCTAACTAAAGTATGACTTTTTTTGCCTTACTATACTGTCGTTTTTATGATTTTTTATGCCTTACTATATTATGACTTTTTTTGCCTTACTATAGTATGACTTTTTATGCCTTAATATACAATGTTCTTTTTACGACTTTTTATGCCTTACTATACTATGTCGTTTTTATGACTTTTTATGCCTTACTATACTATGTCGTTTTTATGACTTTTTATGCCTTACTATACTATGTCGTTTTTATGACTTTTTATGCCTTACTATACTATGTCGTTTTTATGACTTTTTATGCCTTACTATACTATGTCGTTTTTATGACTTTTCATGCCTTACTATACTTTGTTGTTTTCATGACTTTTTATGACTTACTATACTGTGACTTTTTATGACTTACTATACCTTGACATTTTTATGACTTTTTATGCCATACTATACTATGTCGTTTTTATGACTTTTCATGCCTTACTATACTATGTCGTTTTTATGACTCTTTATGCCTTACTATATTATGACTTTTTATGACATACTATACTATGTCATTTTTATGACTTTTTATGCCTTACTAAAGTATGACTTTTTATGCCTTACTATACTATGTCGTTTTTATGACTTTTTAGGCCTTACTATACTATGACTTTTTAGGCCTTACTATACTATGACTTTTTTTGCCTAAATATAGTATGACTTTTTATGCCTTACTATACTATGTCGTTTTTATGACTTTTTAGGCCTTACTATACTATGACTTTTTAGGCCTTACTATACTATGACTTTTTAGGCCTTACTATACTATGACTTTTTAGGCCTTACTATACTATGACTTTTTAGGCCTTACTATACTATGACTTTTTAGGCCTTACTATACTATGACTTTTTAGGCCTTACTATACTATGACTTTTTAGGCCTTACTATACTATGACTTTTTAGGCCTTACTATACTATGACTTTTTAGGCCTTACTATACTATGACTTTTTAGGCCTTACTATACTATGACTTTTTAGGCCTTACTATACTATGACTTTTTAGGCCTTACTATACTATGACTTTTTAGGCCTTACTATACTATGACTTTTTAGGCCTTACTATACTATGACTTTTTAGGCCTTACTATACTATGACTTTTTAGGCCTTACTATACTATGACTTTTTAGGCCTTACTATACTATGACTTTTTAGGCCTTACTATACTATGACTTTTTAGGCCTTACTATACTATGACTTTTTAGGCCTTACTATACTATGACTTTTTTTGCCTAAATATAGTATGACTTTTTATGCCTTACTATACTGTCATTTTTATGACTTTTTATGCCTCACTATACTATGACGTTTTTATAACTTTTTATGCCTTACTATAGTATGACTTTTTATGACTTACTATAATATGAATTTTTATGACTTACTATATGTCATTTTTATGACTTTTTATGCCTTACTAAAGTATGACTTTTTATGCCTTACTATACTATGACGTTTTTATGACTTTTTATGCCTTACTAAAGTATGACTTTTTATGCCTTACTATACTATGACGTTTTTATGACTTTTTATGCCTTACTAAAGTATGACTTTTTATGCCTTACTATACTATGACGTTTTTATGACTTTTTATGCCTTACTAAAGTATGACTTTTTATGCCTTACTATACTATGACGTTTTTATGACTTTTTATGCCTTACTAAAGTATGACTTTTTATGCCTTACTATACTATGACGTTTTTATGACTTTTTATGCCTTACTAAAGTATGACTTTTTATGCCTTACTATACTATGACGTTTTTATGACTTTTTATGCCTTACTAAAGTATGACTTTTTATGCCTTACTATACTATGACGTTTTTATGACTTTTTATGCCTTACTAAAGTATGACTTTTTATGCCTTACTATACTATGACGTTTTTATGACTTTTTATGCCTTACTAAAGTATGACTTTTTATGCCTTACTATACTATGACGTTTTTATGACTTTTTATGCCTTACTAAAGTATGACTTTTTATGCCTTACTATACTATGACGTTTTTATGACTTTTTATGCCTTACTAAAGTATGACTTTTTATGCCTTACTATACTATGACGTTTTTATGACTTTTTATGCCTTACTAAAGTATGACTTTTTATGCCTTACTATACTATGACGTTTTTATGACTTTTTATGCCTTACTAAAGTATGACTTTTTATGCCTTACTATACTATGACGTTTTTATGACTTTTTATGCCTTACTAAAGTATGACTTTTTATGCCTTACTATACTATGACGTTTTTATGACTTTTTATGCCTTACTAAAGTATGACTTTTTATGCCTTACTATACTATGACGTTTTTATGACTTTTTATGCCTTACTAAAGTATGACTTTTTATGCCTTACTATACTATGACGTTTTTATGACTTTTTATGCCTTACTAAAGTATGACTTTTTATGCCTTACTATACTATGACGTTTTTATGACTTTTTATGCCTTACTAAAGTATGACTTTTTATGCCTTACTATACTATGACGTTTTTATGACTTTTTATGCCTTACTAAAGTATGACTTTTTATGCCTTACTATACTATGACGTTTTTATGACTTTTTATGCCTTACTAAAGTATGACTTTTTATGCCTTACTATACTATGACGTTTTTATGACTTTTTATGCCTTACTAAAGTATGACTTTTTATGCCTTACTATACTATGACGTTTTTATGACTTTTTATGCCTTACTAAAGTATGACTTTTTATGCCTTACTATACTATGACGTTTTTATGACTTTTTATGCCTTACTAAAGTATGACTTTTTATGCCTTACTATACTATGACGTTTTTATGACTTTTTATGCCTTACTAAAGTATGACTTTTTATGCCTTACTATACTATGACGTTTTTATGACTTTTTATGCCTTACTAAAGTATGACTTTTTATGCCTTACTATACTATGACGTTTTTATGACTTTTTATGCCTTACTAAAGTATGACTTTTTATGCCTTACTATACTATGACGTTTTTATGACTTTTTATGCCTTACTAAAGTATGACTTTTTATGCCTTACTATACTATGACGTTTTTATGACTTTTTATGCCTTACTAAAGTATGACTTTTTATGCCTTACTATACTATGACGTTTTTATGACTTTTTATGCCTTACTAAAGTATGACTTTTTATGCCTTACTATACTATGACGTTTTTATGACTTTTTATGCCTTACTAAAGTATGACTTTTTATGCCTTACTATACTATGACGTTTTTATGACTTTTTATGCCTTACTAAAGTATGACTTTTTATGCCTTACTATACTATGACGTTTTTATGACTTTTTATGCCTTACTAAAGTATGACTTTTTATGCCTTACTATACTATGACGTTTTTATGACTTTTTATGCCTTACTAAAGTATGACTTTTTATGCCTTACTATACTATGACGTTTTTATGACTTTTTATGCCTTACTAAAGTATGACTTTTTATGCCTTACTATACTATGACGTTTTTATGACTTTTTATGCCTTACTAAAGTATGACTTTTTATGCCTTACTATACTATGACGTTTTTATGACTTTTTATGCCTTACTAAAGTATGACTTTTTATGCCTTACTATACTATGACGTTTTTATGACTTTTTATGCCTTACTAAAGTATGACTTTTTATGCCTTACTATACTATGACGTTTTTATGACTTTTTATGCCTTACTAAAGTATGACTTTTTATGCCTTACTATACTATGACGTTTTTATGACTTTTTATGCCTTACTAAAGTATGACTTTTTATGCCTTACTATACTATGACGTTTTTATGACTTTTTATGCCTTACTAAAGTATGACTTTTTATGCCTTACTATACTATGACGTTTTTATGACTTTTTATGCCTTACTAAAGTATGACTTTTTATGCCTTACTATACTATGACGTTTTTATGACTTTTTATGCCTTACTAAAGTATGACTTTTTATGCCTTACTATACTATGACGTTTTTATGACTTTTTATGCCTTACTAAAGTATGACTTTTTATGCCTTACTATACTATGACGTTTTTATGACTTTTTATGCCTTACTAAAGTATGACTTTTTATGCCTTACTATACTATGACGTTTTTATGACTTTTTATGCCTTACTAAAGTATGACTTTTTATGCCTTACTATACTATGACGTTTTTATGACTTTTTATGCCTTACTAAAGTATGACTTTTTATGCCTTACTATACTATGACGTTTTTATGACTTTTTATGCCTTACTAAAGTATGACTTTTTATGCCTTACTATACTATGACGTTTTTATGACTTTTTATGCCTTACTAAAGTATGACTTTTTATGCCTTACTATACTATGACGTTTTTATGACTTTTTATGCCTTACTAAAGTATGACTTTTTATGCCTTACTATACTATGACGTTTTTATGACTTTTTATGCCTTACTAAAGTATGACTTTTTATGCCTTACTATACTATGACGTTTTTATGACTTTTTATGCCTTACTAAAGTATGACTTTTTATGCCTTACTATACTATGACGTTTTTATGACTTTTTATGCCTTACTAAAGTATGACTTTTTATGCCTTACTATACTATGACGTTTTTATGACTTTTTATGCCTTACTAAAGTATGACTTTTTATGCCTTACTATACTATGACGTTTTTATGACTTTTTATGCCTTACTAAAGTATGACTTTTTATGCCTTACTATACTATGACGTTTTTATGACTTTTTATGCCTTACTAAAGTATGACTTTTTATGCCTTACTATACTATGACGTTTTTATGACTTTTTATGCCTTACTAAAGTATGACTTTTTATGCCTTACTATACTATGTAATTTTTATGACTTTTTATGCCTTACTATAATTGCCTTACTATACTATGACTTTTTTATGCCTTATAATTGTCAGGTTTTGTAGTCATAAGGAACACAAATGCAGACCTTCCAAGATTAGGTGAAATCAGTGATTTATTAAGTGAAGGAAAAACAGAAACTTACAAAAACCAAGAATTCAAAATTCACCAGCCAGGAACAAAAAAATAGAAAACCCAATAATGCAAGAAAACACTAGAGAACAACGAACAGGAACATTAGAGCGAACAGGAGTACCACCGGAGAAAACAGGAAAACAGGAAGAACTGACAAAGGGGAGCAGAGAAACTAAATAGGGAGGCAAAGTTAACTGAACACAGGTGAAACACGATAGGGTGGGGCAGACAATTAAACTGGAGGGAAACAAGGACAGGAAGTAAAAACAACAAGACTCACAAGGAAATCTACTTCAAAATAAAACAAGAAATGACCAAACGAATCATGTCCAAACATAATACAAAAGCTCAAACATAAATTGTCTGTCTCAGCAAACCATGACAGAACCCCCCCCACACACACCCCACCCCACCCATCCCATATAACACTGACTCATGTGGGTGTAGAGGGTCCGGAGGAGGGATCCAGGTAGAAGTGGACTAGGAGGAGAGGAATGTGACAAGGGAAGCTGAGGATCACGGGGGCAAAGCAAAAGACCACCAACTGATGGCTCAGGGGCGAAACAAGGGTTGAGGAACAGGGTAGAGGACAAGGCCCGGGCAGACAGTCTGGGCAACTCGGGAGGATGGCATGGAGGCCAGACAGACGGATGGATCTGCTCTGGAGGACGTTGGCAAAGACTGTGTTCTCCAAAAGGTGCTGGGGAATACTCGGCCTTGCCAGAGGTCAAGCTGGAGGCTGACGGTGCGGACCGGTACTCTCCGGAGGTTGAGAAGGTGGCATAATCCACAGGCAGAGTCCTCCTGGAGGGTGAGCGGCCGGCATCACAGACAGCAACCCACTGGAGGGTGAGCAGGAGTTGGCAGGACTGGGCACTGAAGATCAGGAGGAGGAGGTGGCCGGACCAGCAACAGGAGATCATGAGCAGGGAACGACCAGACCACCAGGCTATGTAAATAGACACAAGGAAGGAAAGGCGAAATGAAAACAGGTGAAACACATGAGGGCAGGGCGGACAATAAAACTGGAGGGAAGCAGGACAAAAATAGGTAGTAAAATCAACAAGAGACACACAAGGAAATGTACTTCAAAGTAAACAAGGAAATGACTAACTAATTAAATCAAAACATAATACAAAAGCTCAAACATGAATTGTCCGTCACGACAAACCATGATAACTACAATAAGCCATTTGATGCCTTTCGATACAATAATTTTTTTATTTCTTACTGTACTATGATGTTTTTATGAATAACTACACTATCACTTTTAATGCCTTACTATACTATGCCGTGTTTCTATGCCATACTATGACATTTTTAGGGCTTACTATATTATGATGTTTTCATGCCTTTCTATACTTTTTATGGCTTACTATACTATTTCATTTTTATAACTTTTTATGCCTTTCAATATTATGATGTTCATATGCCTTACTATACTGTCATTTGTATGACTTTATGCCTTTCTATACTGTGACGTTTTTATGCTTTAACATACTATGATGTTTTTAAGCCTTACTGTACTATGTTGTTTTCATGACTTTTTATGCCTTATTATACTGACGTTTTTATGCCTTACTATACTATGATGTTTTTATGCCTTACTATTCTATGAAGTTTTTGTAACTTTTTTATGCCATACTATACCATGTTGTTATTATGACTTTTTTATGCCTTACTATATTATGGAATTTTTATGACATTTTATACCTTACTATGATATGACTTTTTATGCCTTACTATACTGTTTTTATGCCTTATAATACTATGTCATTTTTATGACTTTTTATGTCTTGTTATACTATGACGTTTTTATGCCTTACTATACTATGACTTTTTATGCCTTACTATACTATGACTTTTTATGCCTTACTATACTATGACTTTTTATGCCTTACTATACTATGACTTTTTATGCCTTACTATACTATGACTTTTTATGCCTTACTATACTATGACTTTTTATGCCTTACTATACTATGACTTTTTATGCCTTACTATACTATGACTTTTTATGCCTTACTATACTATGACTTTTTATGCCTTACTATACTATGACTTTTTATGCCTTACTATACTATGACTTTTTATGCCTTACTATACTATGACTTTTTATGCCTTACTATACTATGACATTTTATGACTTACTATACTATGACGTTTTTATGACTTTTTATGCCTTGCTATAGTATAACTCTTAATGACTTTTTATGCCTTACTATACTATGACTTTTTATGCCTTACTATACTATGTTGTTTTTATGACTTTTTATGCCTTACTACACAATGACGTTTTTATGACGTTTTATGCCTTACTATACTATGACTTTTTATGCCTTACTATACTATGACTTTTTATGCCTTACTACACTATGACGTTTTTATGACTTTTCATGCCTTACTATACTATGATTTTTTATGCCTGACTATACTATCATGTTTTTATGACTTTTGATGCCTTACTATACTATGACTTTTTATGCCTTACTACACTATGACGTTTTTATGACTTTTTATGCCTTACTATACTATGATGTTTTTATGACTTATATGACCTACTATACTATGACTTTTCATGCTTTACTATACTCTGTCGTTTTTATGACTTTTTATGCCTTGCTATAGTATGACCTTTTATGATTTACTATACTATGACTTTTTATGCCTTACTATACTATGACTTTTTATGACTTACTATAATATGACATTTTTATGACTTTTCATGCCTTACTATACTAGGACTTTTTATGCCTTACTATACTATGACTTTTTATGTCTTACTATAGTATGACTTTTTTATGACTTTTTATGACTTACTATACTATGACATTTTTATGACTTTTTATGCCTTACTATAATATGACTTTTTATGGCTTACTATACTATGACTTTTTATGACTTACTATACTATGACATTTTTATGACTTTTTATGCCTTTTTATGCCTTACTATACAATGACTTTTTATGCCTTAGTATACTATGTACGTTTTTTGACTTTTTATGCCTATGATTTTTTATCCCTTACTATACTATGTCGTTTTTATGCCTTAATATACTATGACTTTTTATGACTTTTTATACCATTACTATTTTATGACTTTTTAATGCCTACTTTTCTATGTTGTTTTTATGACTTTTTATGCCTTACTATACTATGACTTTTTATGCCTTACTATACTGTGACGATTTATGACTTTTTATGCCTCACTATACTATGTCGTTTTTTTACCTTTTTATGCCATACTATGATATGACATTTTTTCATTTCAGTTTTCATGTCTTTTTATACTATATCGTTTTCAAACTCTTTTTTCTTTATTATACTATTTTGTTTTTAAGTCTTTTTTTGCCTCACTATAGTATATCATATTCCTATCATATTTTATTTCATGATTTTTTATGCCTTACTATTTCATGACATTTTTACGACTTTTTGTGCTTTACTATACTAAGACATCATCATGAATTTTTATGCCTTACTATACTATGTTGTTTTCATGCTTTAACATACTATGCTGTTTTTACGACTTTTCCTGCCATACTACTATGACCTTTTTTATCCCTTTTTATGCCTTACTATGTACTGTCATTTTTAAGACTTTTTATGTCCTGCTATATTGTGTAGTTTAATTAATTTTTATGCTTTACCATACTATTTCGTTTTCATGACTTTTCATGCCTCACTATACTATTACTTTTTTAGTAAGTAGTCACATTTTATTGCCCTACTATAAAAGGATATTTCATGTCCTAGTATATTATGTTGTTTTATGACATTTTCATTCTTCAATATATGATTATAGTTTTATCATTTTTTTTGCCTTACTATACTGTCATTNATGCCTTACTATACTATGACGTTTTTATGACTTTTTATGCCTTACTATACTATGACGTTTTTATGCCTCACTATACTATGTTGTTTTTATGACTTGTTATGCCTTACTATACTATGACGTTTTTATACATTACTATACTATGACGTTTTTATACATTACTATACTATGACTTTTTTACTATAATATGTTTTTTATGCCTTACTATACTATGTTGTTTTTATGACTTTTTATGCCTTACTACACTATGATGTTTTTATGACCTTTAATGCCTTACTATACTATGACTTTTTATGTCTTACTATAGTATGTCGTTTTTATGACTTTTTATGCCTTATTATACTATGACCTTTTATGATTTACTATACTATGACTTTTTATGACTTACTATAATGACATTTTATTACTTTTCATACGTTACTATACTATGACTTTTTATGTCTACTATAGTATGACTTTCTTATGACTTTTTATGCCTTACTTTACTATGTCGTTTTTATGACTTTTTATGCCTTACTATACCATGACTTTTTATGCCTTAATATACTATGTATGTTTTTTGACTATTTATGCCTATGACTTTTTTATCCCTTACTATACTATGTCATTTTTATGCCTTAATATACTATGACTTTTTATGCCTTACTATACTATGACTTTTTATACCTTACTATACTATGACGTTTTAGGACTTTTTTATGCCTTACTAAACTATGACTTTGATGCCTTACTATACTGTGTCGTTTTTTCACTTTTTATGCCATACTATACCATGTCGTTTTTATGACTTTTTATGCCTTACTATACTATGCCGTTTTTATGCCTCACTATACTATGTTGTTTTCATGACTTGTTATGCCTTACTATACTATGACGTTTTCATACATTACTATACCATGACGTTTTTATACATTCCTATACTATGACTTTTTATGCCTTACTATACTATGTTGTTTTTATGACTTTTTATGCCTTACTACACTATGATGTTTTTATGAACTTTAATGCCTTATTATACTATGACTTTTTATGCCTTACTATACTATGATTTTTCATGCCTTACTATACTATGTTGTTTTTATGACTTTTTATGCCTTACTACACTATGATGTTTTTATGAACTTTAATGCCTTATTATACTATGACTTTTTATGCCTTACTATACTATGTTGTTTTTATGACTTTTAATGCCTTACTATAGTATGAGTTTTTATGCCTTACTATACTATGTTGTTTTTATGACTTTTCATGCCTTACTATACTATGTCATTTTTATTACTTTTTATGCCTTTCTTTACTATGATTTTTTATGCCTTACTATACTATGACTTTTTATGACTTTTTATGCCTATGACGTTTTTGACATTTTATGCCTTACTATACAATGTCGTTTTTATTACGTTTTATGCCTTACTATACTATGACTTTTTATGACTTTTTATGCCTTACTATAGTATGACTTTTTTTTACTTTTCATGCCATACTATACTATGACTTTTTCATGACTTTTTATGCCTTACTATACTATGATGTTTTTATACATTACTATACTATGACGTTTTTATGCCTTCCTATACTATGAAGTTTTTATGCTTTTTTATACTATGACTTATATGCCTTACTATACTATGTAATTTGTTTGACTTTTTATTCCTTACTATACTACGACGTTTTCATGGCTTTCTATACTATGTACGTTTTTATACTTTACTATACTATGACTTATATGCCTTAATATACTATATCATTTTTATCACTTGATGCCTTACTATATTATGTTTTTATGCTTTACTATACTATGACTTTTTATGACTTACTATACTATGACGTTTTTATGACTTTTTATGCCTTACTATAGTATGACGTTTTATGCCTTACTATATTATGACTTTTTATGACTTACTATACTATGACCTTTTTATGACTTTTTATTCCTTACTATAGTATGACTTTTTATGACTTACTATATTATGATGTTTTTATGACTTTTTATGCCTTACTATACTATGACTTTTCATGACTTACTTTACTATGACTTTTCATGCCTTACTACACTGTCATTTTTATGACTTTTTATGCCCTACTATACTATGACTTTTTATGCCTTACTATATTATGACATTTTATGACTTACTATATTATGACATTTTTATGACTTTTTATGTCTCACTATACAATGACTTTTTATGCCTTACTATACTATGTCGTTTTTATGATTTTTATTTGACCTACTATACCTTGACGTTTTTATGACTTTTTATGCCCTACTATACTATGACTTTTTATGCCTTACTGTACTATGACTTATATGCCTTACTATACTATTGTATTTGTTTGACTTTTTATTCCTTACTATAATACGACGTTTTTATGACTTTCTATACTATGTACATTTTTGTACTTTACTATCACGTTTTTATGCCTTACTATACTATGACGTTTTAATGCCTTTCTATACTATGACGTTTTAATGCCTTTCTATACTATGACGTTTTAATGCCTTTCTATACTATGACGTTTTAATGCCTTTCTATACTATGACGTTTTAATGCCTTTCTATACTATGACGTTTTAATGCCTTTCTATACTATGACGTTTTAATGCCTTTCTATACTATGACGTTTTAATGCCTTTCTATACTATGACGTTTTAATGCCTTTCTATACTATGACGTTTTAATGCCTTTCTATACTATGACGTTTTAATGCCTTTCTATACTATGACGTTTTAATGCCTTTCTATACTATGACGTTTTAATGCCTTTCTATACTATGACGTTTTAATGCCTTTCTATACTATGACGTTTTAATGCCTTTCTATACTATGACGTTTTAATGCCTTTCTATACTATGACGTTTTAATGCCTTTCTATACTATGACGTTTTAATGCCTTTCTATACTATGACGTTTTTATGCCTTACTATACTATGATTTTTTATTCCTTACTATACTATGTCGTTTTTATGACTTTTTATGCTTCACTATACTATGTTATTTTAAGCCTTACTATACTATGACTATTCATGACTTTTTATGCCTTACTATACTATGACGTTTTTATGCCTTTCTATACTATGACGTTTTAATGCCTTTCTATACTATGACTTTTTATGCCTACCTATAATGACGTTTTTATGCCTTACTTTACTATTTCATTCATATGCCTTAATATATTATGTCATTTTTATCACTTTTCATACCTTACTATATTATGACGTTTTTATGACATTTTTATGCCTTACTATATTATGTCATTTTTTTTTTACTTTTTATTCCTGACTATATTATGACGTTTTTCAACCTTACCATACTATGACATTTTTATGCCTTACTGTACTATGACATTTTTATGCCTTACTATATACTATTACATTCATATGCCTAAATATATTATGACGTTTTTTTGACTCTATGCCTTTCTATACTGTGACGTTTTTATGCCTTAATATACTATTATGCTTTTAAGCTTTACTAAACTATGTAGTTTTCATGACTTTTTATGCTTTACTATACTATGTCATTTTTTTGACTTTTTATTCCTTAGTTTAATGTGACGTTTTTATCACTTTATGCCTTACTATACTATGTTTTTATGCCTTATTATACTATGTCATTTTTATGACTTTTTACGCCTTATTATACTATGACGTTTTTATGTCTTACTAAACTATGACATTTTTATGCCTTACTATACTATAATGTTTTTATGACATTTTTATGCCTTACTATACTATGTCATTATTTTGACTTTTTATTCCTTACTATACTATGACATTTTTATACCTTACTATACTATGACATTTTTATGTCTTACTATAGTATGACTTTTATGCCTTACTATACTATGACGGTTTCATGCCTTTCTATAATATGACGTTTTTATGATGTTTTCATGCCTTACTATACTATGATGTGTTTATTCCTTTTTCTACTATTCCTTTTTTTGTTTTAATATACTGTGATGTTTTTATGCCTTACCATATTATTACGTTCTTATGACTTTTGTTTTATGATGTCAATTTTTGACTTTTTTGCCTTATATACTATGTCGTTTTATCAATTTATGCCTTACTGTATTATATTTTTATGCCTTACTATACTATGCCTTTTTTATGCTTTACTATTCTATAACGTTTTTATAAGGTAATATACCATGATGTTTTCATGACGTTTTTCTATGTCTCAAGGGCCGTCCGATGCGGGATCCAAACTGGGGCCTGCTGCAGCGAGTACTGTAGCCTCTACATATGGGGCGCCTGCTCAACCCACTGCGCCACTCGAAGCCCAATACTATGACGTTTTTACGCCTTACTGTACAATGTCGTTTTTATGACTTTTTATGCCTTACTATGCTATGACTTTTTATGCCTTACTATACTATGACGTTCATATGCCTTACTATATTATGTCATTTTTATGACCTTATGCCTTTCTATTCTGTGACGTTTTTATGCTTTAATATACTATGATGTTTTTACGTCTTACTAAACTATGTAGTTTTTATGACTTTTCATGCTTTACTATACTATGATGTTTTTAAACCTTACTTAACTATATCATTTTTATGACTTTTTATGCTTTACTATACTATGACGTTTTTATGCCTTACTATACTATGATGTTTTTATGGGTTTTTTTTACCTTATTATACTATGATGTTTTTATGCCTTTCTCTACTATGATATTTTTGTACCTTACTTTACTATGTTGTTATATAAGTTTTCATTCCTTGTTCATATGCTTTATGACATTTTTATGCCTATACTATGTGGTTTTTATGACTTTTTATGCCTTTCTATACTATGATTTTTCTATGCCTTACTATAGCATGGCGTGTTTTTATGCCTTATTTATACTATAATGTTTTTATAACTTAATATAAAAAGTTAACATAAATTTTCCCTCACAAA
Source organism: Seriola dumerili (assembly GCF_002260705.1). Taxonomy (NCBI): domain Eukaryota; kingdom Metazoa; phylum Chordata; class Actinopteri; order Carangiformes; family Carangidae; genus Seriola; species Seriola dumerili. Next base: position 53 of record NW_019174557.1, on the reverse strand, counting down.
TCATGACAACTATAATTAAAGGCATTTTATGCCTTTCTATTCTATGATTTTAT